>NW_026099050.1:0-1344 GCF_021464435.1 Cataglyphis hispanica | reverse complement strand
GGAAAACCGTGCCAGGACGTGACGTCCGGATCCGAGGAGTTGCACTGCTCGGCGGTCTATCCTGAAAAGGACTAGGGACCCACCGGCGCGCTAGGCGACTTATCCTGAAAAGGACTGAGCGCCGGAGATGCTGTTCCTGGCGTCACGAGCGGGCACCGGCTCTCTGCTCAATATAGACGGCTTAGGGACTACGCGTGCTATATACAAGAGACGCGGGCGCGGAGTCAATCGGACGGAGCTTAAGGCTCCCGGTCGCGGACCACCGGTGGTCGTCGCACGGTGCGCGAAGACGTCGGTATCGCGAGGAGGCGACGAAGAGAGCACTCTTCGTCGCGGACAACGCCGGTCGTCGAGAGCACTCGTCCCCCGGACCGGAGGTGGTTGGTGTGAGGGAGAGCACTCCCTCGCACCGACAGGACTGGACGCCGAGAGCACTCGGCCGAAGACGAGAGCACTCGTCTCCTAGACCAGGTCGAAGGAACGGGATAAGGATCGGTCAACTGGAGTCTCAGAGAGCGCTCTGAGGCTTCGAGTGTCCCGAGGATCGGGACCAGGACTGGTGCCGAAAGCCGTGTCGAGCCGGCTTATATACCCGGCCGGCTTCCCTTACTTAGGCTCGCGCCGCCCTAGTGGGGGATCGCATGGCCCAGCGGCGGCTCATACGATGGGCTCGCCGCCTTGCAACGGCGCGGCTATATGAAAATTTGTAGGGCGCTAAGCGCCGGCCTCTTCTGCGGACGGGTGAACGGTCCGCGAGGCTCTTGTAACGACACAGGTCGTTACAACTTGGCCAGGTAGTCGACGGACTGCAGGGCGTCGACCTGTAGTTGGTATAAGCGTCGATATCGGTGACGAGGCGCGTGTTCCTAGAGCAAGGTTCGTGGGAGGCGTTGTTGCGCCGAGTTCGGACGGTCGGGTGTGAAGTCCGTAATGCTCGAGAATACTCGAGGAGAGCGGCGAACTCGTCCACTCTCGGTCTCTAAGGAGGCTTTGGGACAGGAGTCGTTTCTGGAGCAGATAGTCGAGAAGTCTCGACGGAGGCTGTGAACACGTCAACCTCCGGTTCCCTGTTCGAGGGTTTCGGAGCGGTTTCTGGGATTGTTTCGTGCGTACTGCTCGAGCGGAGTCAGACACCGGTCTGGTTCAACGGCGAGTTTGTGACAAATGACAAGCGCGCAAATAAAAGCATAAATACGAAAAACTATGAACTATTTCGCACATCAGATTTATGCAAATGTATGAGCGGCGCGTTATTGTGCCCACTCTAGCATCGTTCGAAGAATTTCAAAAACACGACAGTGAGTATTCCATTTTTTTTTACAGATGTTTACATTACTTTGGATC
>NW_026099049.1:0-1347 GCF_021464435.1 Cataglyphis hispanica | reverse complement strand
GTACGGCAACGTCTACGATTCTCTTTTCGGTATTGAAGCCATAATTGGTTACCGCACGGGAAAGATTTTCTTTGTCAGTATCAGCAATAAATTTTGTACGTTATGTAATGTGGCAGAGTGGAAAGGTAGAACCAAGAGCTCATAAATGCTACAAAAATTTTGATCGCAATGCAAGCTCTACAAGGATGGAGAGCGATGCCACCGCAGAAGGTTTTAAATGTAGCCTTGAAATGCATGGACTGATTTACAAAACAGTTGTTGCTGTTGATGGTGACAGTAGTGTATATCAGGCCATTATTAATAATAAACCATATCATGAACACACAATGGCAGTCAAAAAAATTGAATACACTAATCATTTGCTTCGCAACTTATGCAAAAAGTTGAAAGCTGTGGCAGAGATAACTCAGTCAAAAAAAGATAGACAGCATGGCTTTCTAGAGATGCGAAAGGTTGTAAAAACAATATTTTAAATATACAAAAGGTGGTAACAGAGAGAGCCGCTCAACGAAGAAATGAAAAGCAACCTCAACATTATCAGACTATGGAATTGTAAAAAGATATATTATTCCTAGTCATATTTTTGGCGAACATAAGCGATGTGAAACTCGCGGTTATATAAGCACTGAGAATTGTAATGAAACAAAGAAAAATTACCGTTTCTAAAATCACATGGTCTCTTCAAAAATAGAAAGTGCTACCATATATCTAAGCGGTTATTCCGAGAGCTTATTGTTAAATTTAACTAATAACCCTGCAGAAGTGTTCAATTCGATAATCTGCAAACAAATTGGCGGAAAGCGTATTAATTTTGGAAAAAAAGGTGTTTACAATGCTAGAATTGCAGGAGCAGTTGTGAAATACAATACGCAACAAGTACTTACACAATTACATCAAAGCATGTGTAAGACTGTTCCTTCCATTATCAAAAGTCTGGAAAAACGATGCCAAATAAAAGTTGCAAAAACCAGAGAATCTCAAGAAGCACAGGAAAGGCAAAAAAATTCAAACGAGAATCAGGAACAGATTGTTATTATGATTCGCAATCGCAAAATCCGGATCTTCCATTTGATATATTCGAGCAATTGCGACAAAATCACTTGGAAAAGTTATTGGAAAATGGAATAAATCAGCAAAAAATAGAATTTGAGACTAGAAATCAAAATAAATCTGACTTATGGTTATTGAGACGTGAAATGTTGACGGCATTCAATTTTGGAACCGTATGTCGCATGAGACCGACAACATCTTGCGCATCGACTGTAAAAAACATTTTATATCCTCCGTCTATTGATACTACAGCCATGAAATATGGTCGTGATAAAGAAGATGTAGCAAGAAAAGAAT
>NW_026099048.1:0-1349 GCF_021464435.1 Cataglyphis hispanica | reverse complement strand
GCATATCCTCGAAGAGCGAAACGAGAGAAAGTCGGAGCAAGACGAGCAGCCGCCGCGTTATTTTAAATATTTTAAATATTTTATTTTTTACGCATCGCGTAATAAAATTTACTCGTATTATTATAAAACGAATCTTCCTTATTTATCGCGACCGCAATAAGAGCGAAGCGTAGCACGAGACAAGAACGAGGCGAGATACGGCGTTTCGCCAGACTAATTAAAGAAGGATAGAATATGCGTGGAAAAGGAAGAGGGGACGCGGAGAGTTAAAGTACATTGTTTTGAATTATAAACGATTTTATTTTATATCATAATATTTATAATAATAAACGTGTATATAAAATATATATTATTATACGAACGAATCTTCCTTATTTATCGCGACCGCAATAAGAGCGAAGCGTAGCGCGAGACAAGAACGAGACGAGATACGACGTTTCGCGAGACTAATTAGAGAAGGATAGACTATGCGTGGAAAAAGAAGAGGAGATGCGGAGAAATAAATTACATTGTTTTGAATTATAAACGATTTTATTTTATATCATAATATTTATAATAATAAACGTGTATATAATAAAATATATATGTAATTTATAATAAAATGTATATATAATTTATAATAAAATGTATATGTAATTTATAATAAACGTGTATATTGCAACAATTTTTCCATCCGCGTCGAATCGTCGAACGATGTGCGTGTCCGCCGTCGCGATCTCTTCGTCGCGCGGATGCTCGCTTGCGCCGAAGAACGGGAGTATAATTCGCCGGACGGGTGATGCGGGAAAAGGGATCGTCGACAAAAAGGGAGAATCGAGATATAATTACAAGTAGGTAATCTAGGCCGCTTCTAGCCCACTTCGCTCTTAAGAAACGCTGAAAGAGTAAGAGAGATGGGTATATAAAAAAGTAAGATAGAAAGATATCTCGGAAGTGAGGAGACGGCACGGCGGTAGCAGAGACGGGGTACGTATGGCGAGAGAGGCGTGGGACGGGGGGGGTTTCGCGTGAGTCGAAGGACGATTCGCGGTTTGCTTATCGGCGCGGCTTAGAGCGCGATGCGTCTAATTAGAGGGGCGATGCGTCGATCGCGGTTTTACGGGCGCCGCTTCGAGCGCGCCGTCTATTAATAGGCGTCGAGTGATTTTTTATATGATAATCTTTATTTAGGATAAAACGCGAGTCGAAGGACGATTCGCGGTTTGCTTATCGGCGCGGCTTAGAGCGCGATGCGTCTAATTAGAGGGGCGACGCGTCGATCGCGGTTTTACGGGCGCTGCTTCGAGCGCGCCGTTTATTAATAGGCGTCGAGTGCTTTTATATAATAATCTTTATTTAGGATAAAACGC
>NW_026099047.1:0-1350 GCF_021464435.1 Cataglyphis hispanica | reverse complement strand
TAACGATACGAACATCGTTACGCGGCCGTCCACCCGCCGGACGCCGCGAACCAACCGCCGTCCCACGCTCACCAGTCAAGGGACCATTTGAAGGCGCTACGCGCCCTATTATATTTTAAAGCGGTGAGCGAAAATAAATATGTAATAATATTTGTTTACTTTTTATAACCGAGTCGGCACACCGTACCGGAGCACGACTCGCGCGCTCGGGAAACCGCTCCGACCGTTTCCGAAACTTCCAGATCCGCGGTCGGGCTCAACCAAATTGTTGAATAAACAATTATCGCGCCGACGCAATACCGCCGACGCCGGGTATAAAAAGGCGCTCCACCGGCTAAAAAGATAGAATCTTCTCCGCGCTCTGAAGTCGGCAAGACGCTCAGAGCAAGACTCCAGAGACCTAGACGCTTACTAGCAAGATAGAGGTTGGGAGTACTCCGCCTCTGCTGGGTTTTCCCAGCATCTCGCCAAAAATAAGCGCTCCTAACAAAATACCGAACGTCCGGCAACAATTCAAGCGGTGGGAAATTACCCGCCACCGACGGATATTCCCGTCTGCCGAACGCTCCTGATCCGCTGCAACCCATCCTTGCAAATCCGGAACAAATATCGCGAAGTATTTCGCGCGCCGGCATAAATCCGACAGAGACTCGCCATTGATACGGCGACGGAATCCGCGCGCGTATGGCCGTGAAACCGCCCTACGCACCGAATTTGGCAATACGCGAGGCTCCCGCCCTTCGCGTAGGCATCACCGCGCGCCATTACAATTACCCGGCCGACAGGTGCTACCACCCATCGACGCCGGGTATCGATAATCGCACGCGACCGTTCGATTTACCGCTTACGATTGCGCCGTTCACGAGTGCCCTTACCGCGTGCACTCGAGCGCATCACGCAATCGCACCACCGCCGTGCATCTGCATTTCCGCCTGACCTACGGACACGCACTCGCGCGGCACTTACGGTCATCCATCATCTGCACGCACCTTTATACGATTATACCTTGTATACACATCGGACACGCATTGTATACACTCACAATCATACGTCATCTACACGCACATTCATACGCTATACATTATACACGCATCCAACACACATTGTATACACTCACAACCATACGTCTTTCTACACTTACATTCATACGCTATACATTATACACGCATCCGACACCCATTGCGTACTCGCGCATTTATACATTTTATACACGCCCACTCATACGTTGTACATACACTCATACGTAAATAAACACATTATTTATTTTACACCCGGCTACGATACTTGCTATACCCTTCCGAGCCCTGATCCCGGCCGAGCTATCCCTCGGGAAAATCCGACCGTTACAAC
>NW_026099046.1:0-1367 GCF_021464435.1 Cataglyphis hispanica | reverse complement strand
TATATATATATATATATATATATATATATACAAGGTGTCCAGTGTCAATCGCATCACCCGTCGTGCAGATAGAGCAAATAAATCTGAAAAAAAGTCCTGTACCATTTTTTTCGATAATGCTTAATAAAAGAGTTATTATTGAGTCTGGCAATTCAGCGCCGACTTTTAGCTGACTGCACGTCAATGAGCCGCGCGCCTGGCATATTTGCGTGAGGGTTCAGCTTTTACAGCTCCTCACGTGCGCCCGTCTAAAGGTCGGCGATGATTGGCCAGACTTTACTCAATAATAATTCTTTTATTAAGCGTTATAGAAAAAAATGTTATAGGACTTTTCTCCTTAGTTTTATCTGCTCTACCTGCGTACGACGGGTGATGAGATTGACGCCGGACGCCTATATATATATATATATATATATATATATATATATATATATATATATATATGTATATATAAATATACAGGATGTCTAGTCTCTGTCCTAGACCACCCGTATACCCCTTTTCTTTCAAAAACTAAGCATTTTAAAGAAAAATATTTCAAACAAAAGTTGTAAGGCTTAAAAAGACGCATTTAATGACAGTATTAATTTGATTATAGATGGCATTGCTAAAGTCAGATCAAGTTTAACTTAAAATTTTTTAATGGAAACCTCTATTTTTATTTCATATTCTTGGAGCTTATCTCAAGAGCTTTTCAAAACACTATAATAAAGTATTTTTTCATTAAGATTTTTTTGAGTTATTTTGTATATTAATTTGACATATTTTAGTATATATATATATATATATATATATATATATATATATATATATAGAGAGAGAGAGAGAGAGGGTGAGAGAGAGAGAGCGAGGGATCGAGGGAGAGGGAGAGAGAGGGAGAGAGAGAGAGTGAGGGAGGGAGGGAGGGAGGGAGTGAGGGAGGGAGGGAGAGAGAGAGGGGGGCGAGAGATGAAGATGGATGGATGTGGAATGAAGATGTGAAATGGATAGAGAAGTGGATATAGTAGGAGTAGATAGTGGAAGGAGTTAAGATAGATGTAAAAATTGTAAGAATTTGTAACCTCAAGGGGAATCAATAAAGCATATCTGATCTAATATAATCTAATCACTAAGGCTTGGAAGCCGACGACCGAGTTTGGGAACCAAATAATTGGGGAACGTTATGTATTTTAAATAAAAACTTTATTTGTATTCCTTAATTTTGAGTTTCTTCTTATTGTCTTACGTCCTCCTTCACAGCTGTGCGTATTGCAGTATAGAGTTACGATGGCGCGCGGTTGATATCTTGGTTACCGTCGCGAGATCAGCTGTGTTGTTTCGCTGTATAATACTTCATTTCACGATAAGACTAGCTACTGCTCGATTTA
>NW_026099045.1:0-1391 GCF_021464435.1 Cataglyphis hispanica | reverse complement strand
ACGTGGTTTTCTCTACTCGAGAACACGAAGAATTTGAAATATTTCTACGCTCCACTTTGCCTCGTATCCTTTCTCAAAGGTTACTTTTGTCCTACTGACTCGCACGAAATCTCCTACACTATATTTAGCTTTTTTTCCACGTCCGCGATTTTTTTTCCGAACATTATCAACGTCGCCGTCGCCGCCTCAACGGCGATTCATACTTTTACGCGCGATACGTGCATTTTCCAATGTAACGACTGCAGGCTGCATTTTGATGGTGGAATGCCTGGTATGATTGTAAACGTGAACGATATCCTGCAAAACATCGATGTAGCGTAGCATATTCTTATGCGTAAAATAACTCACATCCGTTCCTTGAGTGTTCTATTAAATCGCTTCACTGCTTTAGCATCGGGATTACGAGTTATGCAAAAACGAATGTCTTTTTCTTTTAAGAAATTCTGTACATGACGAGCAATAAATTCTTTACCTTTGTCGGTCTGCAGGTATATGGAAAGGCGATTATTGTTTCTCGAGAATATATGTTGAAAGGCTTTTACTACACAAGTGCTGGTTTTGTCGCGTGAAAGTTCTATTCATACGAATTTACTGAGCACGTCAATAACCGTCAGTAGATACGAATATCTGTCGTTATAATTCTTGAGATTACGCAGATCGATCAAATCAGCCTCCCACAAATCATCGATATTTGTCACGTTTTAGTGTAATCGTGGAAGTTTTCGTCAAATCGGCCGATGCAGCATGTACGCGTCTTGCGATTTAAGCCAGTCGACGATTTCGTTACGCGTGAAATTTGGCTTAGAGCCTCGCGATAAATTTTCCGTTGCCGAATTGCCTGCATAGTGCGCGGGATTGTAATATAATTTTTCAAATTCCATCATTTGCTCTAGTCGAGTAAGCCTTTTCTCTTTTTTGTCGGAGAATTTACATAGCTCGACAATGTTTCGTCGTCCTCATCGGCGGACACAAATGTCGCATCTCTTTCGGTCTCATCCGTTTCCGCTAGCTTACGTCTGTAAGAACATTTTGAACGGTTGAGTGATGTTTTCGGAGTGGAACTTCTGCGCGATAACACGGTTTTAATACGTTGAGATCGCGTCAGCGTATGTAATAAATCCCGATTTCCTATGAGATTGAAGGGTGTGCCAAGGTCGTGCAGTAGCCGTGCAAACTGAAGTCTTCCGGTTGCTTTTACCGTTTTTCTCTCGTATCGCGTCACTTATAAGATCCGCGATATTCGAATCTGCTATGACAGTACCGTCTATAGTTACGAATCCTAGCCTATCCCAATTAATCTTAGACTGTGGAATATCGATCAAGTATTTCAATAGAGCGCGTGCTTTGTCGCGATAAGTTTTCGGCACCTTATAGAGTCTATGTCTTTGATC
>NW_026099044.1:0-1393 GCF_021464435.1 Cataglyphis hispanica | reverse complement strand
TAGATACTCGATACCTATGGATCTGCTGCTCGAGCAGATGGGGAGGATCGAGGAGTCCATGAGAGCCGCGGGAGGCGCTCGTGAGGCACTGTCGTTCGCTTAGGAGCGAACGAGACGACGAATCGTTCGACGCTAATATGTTGAACAGACTGGTGGAGATGAACGTTGCTGTGGATAACGCCGAGAGACTGCTGTCGGATTACAATCGTTCGCTGGAAGAGAAGCGAGCGAGGGGACCGCTCGACGCGGAAGCGGTGAGGGAGATCGCCGAGATCGACGAGTCCTTCAGATCCGCGAAGGCGACGTTCTCCGACTTCATGAGAAAGACGAGGATCGCGGTGACTCGAGCGGAACGCGCGAACGGAGTGGTCCGCGAATCGCCGAGGAGCGGCGAGGAGGAGTGACGTCGTGAGTATCGCGCGAGTCGCGCTTATATTTTATACGCGCGAAGATTAATTCGCTAATAACGATCGTCTTTCGATTTTCAGAGAGGCGGATCCTCGCGCTCGTCGAGCGAGCGCGTTTCGCGATGCGAGTGAGATGTATATCGAATCCGAAATAAATAAAATTGAAAATTATATCGAGTGCGATCTTTTTTATCGTTCGCTTTTAAAACTTCCTCCTGCGACGATTCGACGGATCTTTAGAGGATCCTCGAGTCTTCTTTGTCCCTTTATCTTCGCGCTGTTTTATTTTTAATGTCGTTATCTTAATAAGAAAAAGAAGCGGTTTGAGTCGTACCGCGATATCCGCGCGTTCCTTATAAGATGCGCGGTTGCCTTTGAGAGCGTCAAAGCGTCTCGATTCGCGAGGTAGCGCGATACTCACGACGTCATGATCGATCTCGAAACGATGGATCTCGTAAATCGTATGATTAAATCGTGCGAGTACGTCACGATTAACGGCGATTTAATAGCTCTTAAGGCGTGCGTTTTGCAAGATGTGGCGACCGATCTAAAGGAGGAGGCGGAGGGTATATTGAAGGAGAGTCCCGACTCCTTTCGGATCGAGTTTCGAATAGAGGGAAGCGACGAGATCTCGAGGACGATGTGAGTGTTCGACGCGCGAAAACGCGTATCTTTTATTTCTAATTATTTCTAATTATTTTTTAGAAACAGGATAGAGGACTGTATGAAGAGCGCGCGAGAGGCGCTCTTCGAACTCGTCGAAAAGATGAGAACGATAACCGGGCAAGCCACGAGAGTTCGCACGGCGCTGCACGATTGCCGCGATCACGGCCACGAAGACGACGGACCCGCGCCGAAACGATCGCGGGACGAGGGAACCGGATCTCCGTCGAAACGATCGCGGGACGAGAGGACCGGATCGTCAAGCGGCGACGAGAACGCGTAGAGCAGTGTAATTCGTACGCTCGTATATTTTGTACATCTAT
>NW_026099043.1:0-1409 GCF_021464435.1 Cataglyphis hispanica | reverse complement strand
GATCTGTAACAAAAGATAATATATATGATAATTTAATATATATATTTATGTATAATACAAGCTCGTAGTGAAGCAAACATGTTTTAATGTTCTCTTAAATTATAAATTAAAATATTTGATAAATTTTATTAAAACAAAGGTATTTTATTAAACTAATTCACTAAGAAAAGCATCTTTATGTAATTGATATTACATAAAGATACAAGATTAATCCTACAACACATGTTTTTGCATTTTACGAACAGAAATACAATTAAAAAAAAAAAAATATTTTCTTTTTTGTTATAGCAAAATAACTTAATAAAGCTAATATTTTGTGAAGTTAATATTAATCCATTTATCTAAAATTAATAAAAGATATTGCGCTCCAACATAGCCACTATTTTTAGAATATATTAATCTTATTAAAAATAAATTAATATAGGCAAAAAAATATGTATTATAAATTATATTATAAACTTTTGCTAATTTATTGTTTAAGATTTACTTAACCCTCTATGGGCTCGTGTAACTTTCAGGTCACATTTCAATTTATCGATATTTTACTAAATAATTATGCGAACATTATAGGTCGCGTGACTTGAAAGTCACATAGTGAATATTTAAAACAATTTAAATATTTAAAACAAATTTTTTTTTAATTTGAAACAAAATTTATTTAAATTTAATTAACATCAGGACAGGATTTAAAACAAAAATTCGGCCCATAGAGGATTAATTAAATATTAAGAAAAGAGGTTACCTTGGATTATGCCAAATGCTTATAATTTTCACGCGCTTTCCTTAGACCGCTGAACACAAAAAGACTGATCTCTCGCAGCGCAGCTCGCAGCTAAAGAACAATGATGTGTGTGTTATCTTGCAAGAACGATCGATAAAATAGTCTTTACTCTTTTGATAATTGCATTAAATATATAAATATAAAATAATATTCTTTTTATTAGCCTGAAAAATATATCTACGTTTTTTCGCTTTACCGAAAAAAGATGTCTTAAAAACATCTTTTTGCTTTATCGAAAAGATAACTTAAAAAAAAAAAAAAAAATAAATATTACTAATATAATTACTCATAACACATATAAGTGTATATTAAAATGTACTCTTATATATCCTCTTGCTATCAGCGGAATATATCCAAGAAGGATATAGAAAAGCTGAGGGACCACATTATGTTTCCTGCAGAGAAATCTGCTCTCCTCAATACAATCGCTAGAGGATTCACTGGCCATTCCATCAATACGAACGTAGTCTCCATGTACAATCTGCTAGACGAAGCTTCTCTCAATAAAATAGCTGAGAATGCCGCTTCTCGAGTATGGAATGGATTTGTTACATTTGGTTCTGCAACCGTCGCGCTTGTGGTTGGACAGGATGGTGGCAGACGTTGGTGAAGGTTTGGCAGGGGCGAC
>NW_026099042.1:0-1412 GCF_021464435.1 Cataglyphis hispanica | reverse complement strand
ATACTCTAATATTTTAATAAAATATCAACAATGGCGTATTCAACGCGCTCACATGGTTCCGTAAGCACGGACCCCGAAATAGAAAAGGCACCGGCCTCTAAAATTACAGACGACCGCGAAAAAGTTACTAAGAAAACAGAACTAGTAGACATACAATCCCTGTCACAATTATTGATGAAAATCCAAACGGATTTAAACAAACTTTCACATTTGCCGGAACAGTAAATTATTTAGAGGATAAAATTCGTGATAATGAACAATCCGCGAATGAACAAGCTAAAGTATTTGTTGGACAAGACGAATGTGATAATTATAATTTCCCACATCAAACGACGGGACAGACAATGACGACCCCGACGTTAAAAATATGAGACATAGTCGCTAACATACCAAACTTCGACGATTATAAAATTTCAATCTTTCAATTTACCCGAGCTTGTGAAAGAGCTCGTGATTTACTCCCCACACAAGAACCTTTACTAACCCAATTTATCATTAACAAAATAGAAGGCGACGCGTATCAAGTGATTGAAGGCAATACGTACACTAACATAACAGATTTACTAGACAAATTAAAATCTATATTCGCTCCTTTCAAATCAGTCGCGCAATACAGAGGAGAACTAGCCAACGCGTATAAATTACCTAATGAAACAATTCTTAAATACGCGGGAAGGATTAAAGATTTAAAAACAGCCATACTCGACGGACAAAGACGTCAAGGTAAAGGATATATGCGCTGATTCTATAACGAGATCGAAGAAGAAGTATTAGAAGCATTTATTAACGGATTGCCATCCGACATAATAACCCGTATTGAACATCGACAACCCACTTCTTTAGATGAAGCCATAGAGTGGGCGGTAAAGATTTCTAATATCCTAGAGACGGAAAAACAACGCGAAAGACGTTTTGCTCCAAAAGTAAATTCTTTTCGGTCGGACTATTTTACAGCAAAGCAAGAAGAGACCGAACAACCGAAATCAATTTTGAAAAACACTAATATTATTCCAAATTCAAAACCGTGGATTAAACCATTGGTACCGGGTCAACCAGGACCCAATTCTCCAGACGTCTGTCGGTACTGTAAAACGCCGGGACATAATATTAATAATTGCAGAACGCCTAGCGTATAGAAATGCAGCTTTAAATTCGGGAAACGCCCGACGGCAAGCGCGGCCCAGGGAACGGCCCAACTAACCGCGCAATCGGTCAAAATTCAAACAACACCAATAAATTCAGTAACCTGAACGATTCGCAAGTAAATATTAAAAGAAAAAAGTTTTACAATGCTAATGCATATGAAAATTCAATACAAATTAAAAAGAGCCAAGACATTGCAACAAATTTAGCTTTCAATGATAAAATAGAAACTAAAACAAAACTATCGCGTCTTAATGCCTCTCCTGATC
>NW_026099041.1:0-1419 GCF_021464435.1 Cataglyphis hispanica | reverse complement strand
CGTCGAAGAATTAATTACGTCTCGCGGGTGTGTTTATCCGTCGGCCGTCTCATTTCGCGCTTGTCTTTTCGGAGCACGCTTGCTCCGCACGTTCACACATAACTTTCGCGCACAGATCAGTATATGTATCAATATAACTAAAAATTTGAGAATATGAATTGCATGCAATATTGTTAGCAATAATCACTTATAATTAAAAAATTATTGCGACCTTGATATTTTTGCATTAGAATTTTTCTATTTTACTCTGTAACGGTCTACCCTTCCCGACGCCACGGATCGGCTCGCCGGTTCCAGGATTCGGGAGAAGGAAGAGACTCGGGCTCGCAAATTACACACTCGATTTGGCCAACAAATAGTAAAGCTTTATTCGTGCAAACATATGGTACAATGGAATTGGCCGTTACACTTAGGACGCGCGAGTACAATTTGGGCACGCAGCCCGGGTTTCTAATGCTAGAATATGGCGGACTTAACTTAGGGAGTAAACAAACGAGATCGGCCTATACTAACAGAAACGGTAGAATTAATATAAGAGGAATCGTCACACGAAATAAGAGAATGGGATCGGCTAACAAAATCGGGGCGGCCGCGTCGAATCCGTACTCTTGACGGCGAACCCGTGCCAGGACGTGACGTCCGGATCCGAGGAGTTGCACTGCTCGGCGGTCTATCCTGAAAAGGACTAGGGACCCACCGGCGCGCTAGGCGACTTATCCTGAAAAGGACTGAGCGCCGGAGATGCTGTTCCTGGCGTCACGAGCGGGCACCGGCTCTCTGCTTAATATAGACGGCTTAGGGACTACGCGTGCTATATACAAGAGACGCGGGCGCGGAGTCAATCGGACGGAGCTTAAGGCTCCCGGTCGCGGACTACCGGTGGTCGTCGCACGGTGCGCGAAGACGTCGGTATCGCGAGGAGGCGACGAAGAGAGCACTTTTCGTCGCGGACAACGCCGGTCGTCGAAAGCACTCGACAGGGTACGAGAGCACTCGTCCCCCGGACCGGAGGTGGTTGGTGTGAGGGAGAGCACTCCCTCGCACCGACAGGACTGGACGCCGAGAGCACTCGGCCGAAGACGAGAGCACTCGTCTCCTAGACCAGGTCGAAGGAACGGGATAAGGATCGGTCAACTGGAGTCTCAGAGAGCGCTCTGAGGCTTCGAGTGTCCCGAGGATCGGGACCAGGACTGGTGCCGAGAGCCGTGTCGAGCCGGCTTATATACCCGGCCGGCTTCCCTTACTTAGGCTCGCGCCGCCCTAGTGGGGGATCGTATGGCCCAGCGGCGGCTCATACGATGGGCTCGCCGCCTTGCACCGGCGCGGCTATATGAAAATTTGTGGGGCGCTAAGCGCCGGCCTCTTCTGCGGACGGGTGAACGGTCCGCGAGGCTCTCGTAACGACACAGGTCGTTACAA
>NW_026099040.1:0-1439 GCF_021464435.1 Cataglyphis hispanica | reverse complement strand
TTTTGATAACGTTTCTCAATTAACAAAATAATTAGAACAAATTTATGGACCGATTAAAAATATGTATCGATTACAAGGGGAATTGGGTTGTATATATCAACAAAATGATGAAGAGAACGTAGTTATGGAAATAGAGTCAAGCTTACGAAAAACGAATATTGAAGGCATATACAAGGTCAGGAAATGTGCTATCTGACCAAAATATTAAAACATCGTTAGAAAAAGATATGTGCAAGTGTTTTATTAGAGGATTAAAACCAGAAATCGAGCAACGAATTGCAAGAAACTTAGATGTACACGCGACATTAAGCGACGCTTTAAAGAGAGAAAAAGAACTCCGAACGGTGACAGATTTATAATAGGGGACAAACAATAGTGCAGGTAGACAGAAAATAAACAGCGTAAAAGATATTCAAATTTGTTGTAAGGAAGGACATGTAGGTGGACATGTGTGCGGCGCAATCATGCTGCCAATACGTGTAATCCAACCATGCTACTCATTCTTCTTTTGCCCTCATGTTTCTTTCATCTTATATGTATGCACAAATTTTAATTATTATTACTCTATAAAACGTATGAAATATATTACATAATAACAAAGATTATATATTTATCATGTAATTCCAATATATCTTCTATTCTTGCAAGTATATCAGCTGCAATCTTTTAATTAACAATATAATCACAAGAAAGAGAAAAAGAGAGAGAGACTAAAATAATAATATCTAAACTCAAATATATAAACTTTTAAATAGACATAATTACAACTGTGCAGACATATATAAAATGCATAGTCATAATTATTATAGTTCTGCATATAAATATGTAATAATTATAGTTATGCAAGCATATATGTAAACTGCATAACCATAATAATTATAGTTACGCATACAAATATAATAATTAACAAATATTATAGTTATGGAGACATATATATAAATTGCAAAGTCATAATTATAACTATGCAGACATATATATAAACTGCGTAGCCATAATTATAGCCGCACAGACAAATATATAATTGTAGCGATACAGATATAAATAAACTGCATAATCATAATTATAGCTACGTAGCCTAATATATAATTATATATATATATATATATATATATATATATATATATATATAATTAATAAATGTATATATGTATATATTAAATTATTATTAATAATGAATTAATTAAACAATAAATAATAATAAAAAGTGAATCTTACTTGTGTAATAAGAACATTCATTTAATTAGATATATCCATTTGTTATAATAATAATAATAAATAATCACTAATAATAAAACACTAATAAACTTGTGACAATAATAATTATTGACACTTTACACATATGACACATTATGTGTAATTTAATATTCCCACCATTATCACTTCGAAATATCTTCAGTAAGTTATTAAAGTTCCCTAAACAGATGTTCAGAACAAATCTT
>NW_026099039.1:0-1439 GCF_021464435.1 Cataglyphis hispanica | reverse complement strand
AGTGGCAATTAATAAATGATTTAAAAGTACAAAAGTGCAGTTGGCCTCAAAATGCTAAAAACGCATATATATTCTTTGCAGAAAAAAATATAAATTTTTACGAAAAGCAATGTGATCACAATAAAAAAACCTCACAAAGGTAAAAAAAAGTACGCCAAGTACATAAAAAATATTCTTTGTACACAGCAGAAAGTTGAAAAGGTACTTATCTCGGAAAAATAACTAATAAAAAAATTTTTTTCTAAAAAATAAAAAAACTAATGAAATCAATAATTAACTGGCCAAGTATTTACATATAATTCAGTTTGTAAAGATTTGTAATTTGAAATAGTAAATATCATAAAATCAATTTTTATAAAAGTGTTTGAGACAGATTTTCTCCTTAAAATTAAAACACATTTAATTTTTATTAACAGAATGATTTCCGAAATAAGTTCAATTTTGAATAGTGTATCACAAATTACATTACTTTAGAGTTTATTGAAGGTGTTATATACTATAATATCAAATCATGTTAATGTTAAGTGCAATTAGAATTCTTTTGATTTACAAAGTATATCTTACAGGATGTATAATTTGAAAGAAAATTTTTCGTAAACTCTAAGTCGGGGCGCGCGTATAAAACAAACTAACAAAGAAATATATAAATACTTGACGTGCCCGGGTCATAAACATATACAATTAATTCGTGTTGTACAATATTTCACATATTATGTAAAAATTACTTGCACCATTTATCATTATTAGTGCAATTAAGATTCCTTTGATTTGCAAAATATATCTAATAAAATATATATAATTATATTAAGATTTCCTTGATTTGTAAAATATATCTTATAAAATATATATAATTATGTTTTAAGATTTCTTTGATTTGCAAAATATATATCTTATAAAATATATATAATAATTATATGAGAATTTTTTGATTTGCAAAGTATATCTTATAAAATATATATAATTATATTAAGATTTCCTTGATTTGTAAAATATATCTTATAAAATATATATAATTATATAAATAAAAATATGATATAATATGCAAATAATTTTCATATCACATACAATATTGTATAGTTAACACAATTCTAGTTTCATGTTTACGACGGACACGTCAAGTTTTTATATTTTGCTTTGTAAGTTTGTGTAATACGCGCGTCCCGACTTAGAGTTTACGAAAAATTTTCTTTCAAATTATACATCCTGTAAGATATACTTTGTAAATCAAAAGAATTCTAATTGCACTTAACATTAATATGATTTGATATTATAGTATATAATACCTTTAATAAACTCTAAAGTAATGTAATTTGTGATATACTATTCAAAATTGAATTTATTTCTGAAATCATTCTGTTAATAAAAATTAAATGTGTTTTAATTTTAAGGAGAAAATCTGTCTCAAACACTTCTATAAAAATTGATTTTATGACATTGTT
>NW_026099038.1:0-1446 GCF_021464435.1 Cataglyphis hispanica | reverse complement strand
AATACTTTTGCACGTCTGCTGATAAGACCCAGCCCGGAGACAAAGGCATAGCCAGTGCATGAGCACTCAGAAACTGATGCAACGCACAGAAGGCCCGTGCAATATCCCCACAAAGAAGAGTCCCCACCTAGCACATCAACCACGCCACCTACTCCCGGCAGAATCGAGGGAGTCAGATGCAGCAGCAGCAGAGCTCATTACTATTCTTCACCTCGACTAGTACGGTCATACTAAAGCGGGGAGCACACACTTTTGCATAAGCGCATAACCATAAATATAAAGAAATTGATTGGTCCACAAATGTATGCATAAAAATGAACCAATCAATTTCCTTATGCTTATTGTTACGCGCTTATGCAAAAGTGTGTGCTCCCCGCCTAACTAGTAGAGTCTCCGGCCCGAGCGGTCTTATTAATTCGAACATAGTAATCCGGCGTCCGCGTCGTCAAGTTTCTTTTTTTTTATTTGTCCATACGGACTTAGAATTTTCTATTGCTCTGCGTCACGACCAGTACGGTCTTATAACTATTCCATTATAATTTACCAAGACTTCGACTTTATTACAAGACACGCGCAAGATGTTTATTAACTGTACAAGTTATATTAAATAGTAATAAATATTTTATTCATTTATTAAGTGTATTACCAACTTGTTAATATCCATCTGGATTCCACATCCCGCACGAGAACCTTGAAGCTAAGGAGCTAAGGAGGAAGGACTAAATATTAAGTAAAATTAAAACTTACGTAAGTTGATATATTTGTTCTTGAAAATCTTATGATCCGACTGCTTGAGAATCCTTCTGAATCCCAGGATAAACTCGGTGAAGGCAGAGTGACCCAAAAATAAATATAATAATAGTTATTTCAATAGAAATAATTAAATTTTTTTTATTGTGTATTAACGTTGAGACGTAACAAAGGGTTGGAGATGCTGGGAGAAGTGCTGGGGGAAAAGGGTGAGGAAGAGGGGTGGTTGAGGGAATTAGAGAGATTAAGACATGGGGGAGAGACTGATGGGGGAAAATTGATCGGAATGGGAATTAGTTGGAGGTTAGGAGTCAGGAAGAGGAGGGATAGAGAGGAGATGACAGAGGGAGAGAGAGAAAGAGAGAGGGAAAGAGGGAGAGAGAGAGAGGAAGAGAGAGAAAGTGGGCGAGAGGGAGAAGATTGATGTGGGATGTGTGAATGAGATGTATGGAAGGAAGGGAAACGCGATATGAACCGGAAGCGGAGGTCCCATATTAGCGTAGGGTAATAGCGTTGTGTGTGTGTGTATAGGTAGGTTAGGAATTGATAGAGATTAAGCTAAAATAAGTTAGAGATAAGTAGTTGTAAGCTAAAGTTAAGATAGTGGTAAGTGTTCAATGTAAGAGATTGTAACCCCAAAGGGAGTCAATAAATTTATATCTATCTATCTATCTATCTAATTATTGAAATTAAATT
>NW_026099037.1:0-1446 GCF_021464435.1 Cataglyphis hispanica | reverse complement strand
CCAATAAGATTTGTTCTGAACATCTGTTTAGGGAACTTTAATAACTTACTGAAGATATTTCGAAGTGATAATGGTGGGAATATTAAATTACACATAATGTGTCATATGTGTAAAGTGTCAATAATTATTATTGTCACAAGTTTATTAGTGTTTTATTATTAGTGATTATTTATTATTATTATTATAACAAATGGATATATCTAATTAAATGAATGTTCTTATTACACAAGTAAGATTCACTTTTTATTATTATTTATTGTTTAATTAATTCATTATTAATAATAATTTAATATATACATATATACATTTATTAATTATATATATATATATATATATATATATATATATATATATAATTATATATTAGGCTACGTAGCTATAATTATGATTATGCAGTTTATTTATATCTGTATCGCTACAATTATATATTTGTCTGTGCGGCTATAATTATGGCTACGCAGTTTATATATATGTCTGCATAGTTATAATTATGACTTTGCAATTTATATATATGTCTCCATAACTATAATATTTGTTAATTATTATATTTGTATGCGTAACTATAATTATTATGGTTATGCAGTTTACATATATGCTTGCATAACTATAATTATTACATATTTATATGCAGAACTATAATAATTATGACTATGCATTTTATATATGTCTGCACAGTTGTAATTATGTCTATTTAAAAGTTTATATATTTGAGTTTAGATATTATTATTTTAGTCTCTCTCTCTTTTTTTCTCTTTCTTGTGATTATATTGTTAATTAAAAAGATTGCAGCTGATATACTTGCAAGAATAGAAGATATATTGGAATTACATGATAAATATATAATCTTTGTTATTATGTAATATATTTCATACGTTTTATAGAGTAATAATAATTAAAATTTGTGCATACATATAAGATGAAGAAACATGAGGGCAAAAAGAAGAATGAGTAGCATGGTTGGATTACACGTATTGGCAGCATGATTGCGCCGCACACATGTCCACCTACATGTCCTTCCTTACAACAAATTTGAATATCTTTTACGCTGTTTATTTTCTGTCTACCTGCACTATTGTTTGTCCCCTATTATAAATCTGTCACCGTTCGGAGTTCTTTTTCTCTCTTTAAAGCGTCGCTTAATGTCGCGTGTACATCTAAGTTTCTTGCAATTCGTTGCTCGATTTCTGGTTTTAATCCTCTAATAAAACACTTGCACATATCTTTTTCTAACGATGTTTTAATATTTTGGTCAGATAGCACATTTCCTGACCTTGTATATGCCTTCAATATTCGTTTTTCGTAAGCTTGACTCTATTTCCATAACTACGTTCTCTTCATCATTTTGTTGATATATACAACCCAATTCCCCTTGTAATCGATACATATTTTTAATCGGTCCATAAATTTGTTCTAATTATTTTGTTAATTGAGAAACGTTATCAAAAT
>NW_026099036.1:0-1449 GCF_021464435.1 Cataglyphis hispanica | reverse complement strand
CAACACAATGGCCTCTTGCACAGATCACCAGCGTGCATCTGGGAGACGACGGCCGAGTCCGTGTGGTCACCATCCGCACTGCCACTTCAGAGCTGACGCGCTCTATCGTTAAAATCGTCCTCTTGCCGGAGAGCCGCTCCGACGAGCAAGAGGACAAACCTGCGCCCCGCGGGAGCAATGCCTCTCTTGGCTAATCAAGGGCGCTCCTTCTCTGAAATCCCGGCGAGGCGAGCGGGATGTTTGAGATTGCAGCAATCTCGAACTTAGCATGTAGTTCCCGCGCGATCGCGTCTTCGCCGCGCGCGCGATGCGAGGCGGCATTTCTGCGCTCGAGCGAAAACGCGTGGCATCAATAAACACCGTCGCCCTTCTCGAAGGATCTAAGATAAAATTGTGACAAACAAGTCACATAAAAACTGTCGACGGAAGTGAGCGAATTTCGGGAACCTTGTGGATCCTTCGAGAAGGTGACGACCTGATAAAAGCCGACAACCGAGCTCGGCGCAAAAACAATCGACGCGTACACGCTATCCGAGTGGTAATAGAAACTCTGTTTCGTTTATAGAAATAGTCATATATTTCAGTGCCGTTGTGTGACTACCGGAGTTATTCCGAGACAGACAATTTATCGCTGTTCATCCGCCGCGTGCGAATTACAGTCGTATGACACGTATAATTACTCTTGTAAAAAGTGTACATATTCTATTCGTCTTAGAATCAAGCGCGCCTCGACACTCGCGGGTGCGTCCGTCGGCCGTCTCATTTCGCGCTTGTCTTTTCGGAGCACGCTCGCTTGCTCGTTCACACATAACTTTCGCGCACATTTGCTGGTGATCCGAGACCCGCAGTGGCTTCCCGAAACAATTGAAGCACAACTGATGTCTCTCTACGTGCTGCCGTCGCTCCGATGTCGTTTTCGCTTTTTACGCGTCACAGAACATTATGTAGTGTTCGTGGTGACACAAAGAGCATCGGTCGCGATTGCTTTCCGGTTTCCTATGTCCATCTCCTCATCTATCCAAATTCCTACCCTCTGTCCCATCGCTATTTTGCCATCTACCTCCTCCAACAAGTTTCTGAAATATCCATCCCACTCCTCCATTGTTATATCTTCGTTCACCCTCCCCCTCCTCCTTCTTTCCTTATTCACTATCTCCCAAACCTGCCCTTCCTTCTCTCATTTCCCTCTCCCTTCCCCTCCATCTCCTCAGCTTTCTTCTCACCCTATTCTTTTCCTCCTTACACTCGCTATCCCACCACCCTCGCTTCTTTTTTGCCCCCTTTGATGCGCATCTACCTCTCATCACCTCTTGTCTCTTATATTTTCCCATAGCTCATCTACCTCCCCTCATCCATTTCCTTCATTCCCTTCCATCCGTTTTTTCCGTTATCTCCCTTCTTTGTGACTTTTTCTCTTCCCCCCTTTTATCCATACTATGATTGGATGGT
>NW_026099035.1:0-1459 GCF_021464435.1 Cataglyphis hispanica | reverse complement strand
CAATCTACCTTCACATTTAGGATGTGTTAAAAGTTTTCGGACACCCTGTATAATTATATATTTATATAAGGTATATTTATATATAAGGTAAATCCAATAAAGATTGACTTGCGTAAAGTTGGCAATCGACTTTAAATCAAATTTTGAAGTTTGTTTCTCAAAATTTTGTCTGCAGATTGTAGTAATAATAATTATTTTGTTTGTAGTTGAAAAATAAACATGATAGTTATTTTTAAACGACAGTAAGGAATTAATTTATTATTACAGCGCAACTAGCATCAAATTTTCATATAAAATCGTTTGTAATTATTTGTAGTACAAGAATTTTTATTTGTACTTGAAAAATAAGCAAATCATAAATTAACAACAAATGAATTAGTAAAAGTCGAAAATGTTAACTAAGAAGAAACATAATTAAAGTAGGCAATCAGGAGCAAGCGCAGTATAGGACGCAATTAGATTTATTGACAATAGAAAATTATATATAAATAAAATTCGTGAACGATCGAGTATATATATATATATATATATATATATATACATAACTTATATGTAACTTGTCTCACCATCTTCATACAATAATTTATTCTAGGGATAAAATAGAGTTTACAATTATATAAAATTGTACAAAGATTTTGAGGCTGCAATGTTTTTCATAATTATAAATGATCAAAGTTTACAATTGCATACATGCTATTGCATACATCTCGTGCATACACGCGTACTAATCTGTCATTTGTTATTAATTTTATAAACCAGGTAATATTGATTTTTAGCACAGCTATTTTATTGTTTTTTATATATGATAATTACCTCAAATTAACAAACTATACTTGTATATAAAATCTTTAATTCTTTATTAAATAATAATTAAAAATATTGATTAATTATTATATTATTATTTATTTTGATTATATGGGTTTTGATATAAGTTTAGTACAAATTTATTTGTTTTTTTTTATCTGTAACCAATAACAGATGACAAATCAGTATATGTATCAATATAACTAAGAATTGGAGGATATGAATTGCATGCAATATTGTTAGCAATAATCACTTATAATTAAAAAATTATTGCAACCTTGATATTTTTACATTAGAATTTTTGACTCTATTTTAATTCTACAATACATTAGTATTATATAAAGTTTGTGACCATATATGTATATATAAATTGATTCTAATATCTCTGTTTATATAATGAAATAATTATATAAAAATTATAAATGTAAATAAAATTTAATAATAATTTTAATTAAATTAAAATAATAGATATAAATATAAATTTAAATATTATAAAGTCATTTTATTTGATTTTTTAATAACCTCAGGAATTTTATAACTTTTATTAAAAAATGGTTCTGTCAAAAACTATTTTTGTTTTTCCAATTTATAAAATTTAATAAAAAGTAAAGGTAAAATAATTTTATAATAATTATTTACCAAAGATATTAGAATC
>NW_026099034.1:0-1461 GCF_021464435.1 Cataglyphis hispanica | reverse complement strand
TATGCAGAATACGCATGTACTAACATTATTGCAGTTTCTCTATCTTTCTTTTTCAATCATACACTCTCTTTCTAATCACTCGCTCATTATGTACTACGTATCGTTTCATGCTTCTCGCATATTCACTTATACGTTCACTTACACTTCTCTCTCTCTCTCTCTCCCCCTCTCTCTCTTCTTTTGTTCATTTATTATTCTTTCATTCCCATTATTATATTTTTATATTTGTTCAACATTTATTCTTCTATTTTATTCTTATCTTTCTACACGTAAATAAATAAATAAATAAATTTATGTATTTTTATTTTATGCAACATAAATGAGATATACAATACAAGTTATTTTCTTTTTTTACTTTATAATAGTTAAATACAACAAATGTATATACAAAACCACACACACATGTATAATACTTTTAGTTTTACAAATACACAATGTTTCATTTATGCTCTATAAAATAAAGATGGATAAATTAATTTATTATCATATAGGAAAACAAAAATACAAACAAGTAAAAGAATATAATAATGGCAATGAATACAATAAAGAATAAGCAGAGAAAAAGAAGAGAATGCAAAAAAGAGAGAAAGCAGCATGACTAACGTATAAACAAATAAGTGATATATAATTTTGGTGACAATATTATAAAATAAGGAGAAGAATGTTAGGATCAAAATAAGGAATTAAGAAAAATTAAATATATAATTAAAATAGACATTTAAAAAAAGCTTTTATTTTATTTCTATTTCATTATATGTGTGCGCGTGCGTGCGTGCATGCGTGCGTGCGTGCGTGCGTGCGTGCGTGCATCAACTTATCGATAGGTAAACAAGAAATATATATAATCTATTTTTTCCTTTTTATATTTTATACCATTAAACCATTAAACCATTTTACATATATATTTTATATATTTTATATATTTTATATATATATATATATATATATATATATATTTTGCATATGTAAAAATAAATACAGTTTGTATTAATTAAACGATATTGTCCTTGTGTATTCAAGAATTTTGCGATCCATCGAATCTCAGCCATTTCACGTAAATCTCGTTACCCTTCCTGCGAAGTACTTTCTCCACGAAGTATACATCCGGATAATTCGCGCGACGCAACTCGTACTCGTAGAACGCTCTAGTGTTGGATTTTCCGCTATACTCCTCGAGTAGATAGGTTACGGGATTAATACGCTGCACTTTAACAATCTTAAACACCTCGGTGGTCCAATTCGGTGTATTATAACCTTTCTCGAAAATCGTCTTGTATTTGCTAACGCGTACCGAATCACCTAGTTTGAACTTTGCTGGACCCGCTATCTTTATCGCGCTGTATACCGTAGCCAAGAGTCTTTCGGCGATCACCGAGATTACATCGACAGGTCGCAAACCGATCGTTCAATGCTTGCAATCCGACACGAGTCGCGGAAACTCATTCACCCATTTGTAAGATC
>NW_026099033.1:0-1463 GCF_021464435.1 Cataglyphis hispanica | reverse complement strand
CTCGCTTAAATACATATGTATTACACACGTTTCTATATGTTTAACGACGTATTACTTGCTTTAAACGACGTTTCTCGCTTAAATACATATGTATTACACACGTTTCTATATGTTTAACGACGTATTACTTGCTTTAAACGACGTTTCTCGCTTAAATACATATGTATTACACACGTTTCTATATGTTTAACGACGTATTACTTGCTTTAAACGACGTTTCTCGCTTAAATACATATGTATTACACACGTTTCTATATGTTTAACGACGTATTACTTGCTTTAAACGACGTTTCTCGCTTAAATACATATGTATTACACACGTTTCTGTATGTTTAACGACGTATTACTTGCTTTAAACGACGTTTCTCGCTTAAATACATATGTATTACACACGTTTCTATATGTTTAACGACGTATTACTTGCTTTAAACGACGTTTCTCGCTTAAATACATATGTATTACACACGTTTCTATATGTTTAACGACGTATTACATGCTTAAACGACGTTTCTCGCTTAAATAACGAAGTATTACGTACGTTTTTCTTTATATAACGACGAATTACTTACTGTTTTCGATATATGACGACGTTCTGCTTGCGTGAACACGTTTGTGACTGAGCCCGTTGTTTAGTGTATCCGCCCGTGTTTAGTGTCCCCGCCGAGGGGCGGTGTTGTTTCAAGCGCTTTTCCCCATCATGCGGGGCTTATTCGAAATTATGTATGCATTTACTTTCTCTTTGGTGATAAACTTGAGACTCAGAGATGGCACTTAAAAAGTGTTCAATTTTTTTATCTATCTTATATCTGATTATATCTCATTAATTACATACGTTTTTCGTTATATAACCACATATTACTTTCGTTAAACGACGTTTTTTGTTAAATAACGACGCATTACATACGTGTTTCTTTATATAACGTTGTATTACTTGCTTTAAACGACGTTTCTCGCTTAAATACATATGTATTACACACGTTTCTATATGTTTAACGACGTATTACTTGCTTTAAACGACGTTTCTCGCTTAAATACATATGTATTACACACGTTTCTATATGTTTAACGACGTATTACTTGCTTTAAACGACGTTTCTCGCTTAAATACATATGTATTACACACGTTTCTATATGTTTAACGACGTATTACTTGCTTTAAACGACGTTTCTCGCTTAAATACATATGTATTACACACGTTTCTATATGTTTAACGACGTATTACTTGCTTTAAACGACGTTTCTCGCTTAAATACATATGTATTACACACGTTTCTATATGTTTAACGACGTATTACTTGCTTTAAACGACGTTTCTCGCTTAAATACATATGTATTACACACGTTTCTATATGTTTAACGACGTATTACTTGCTTTAAACGACGTTTCTCGCTTAAATACATATGTATTACACACGTTTCTATATGTTTAACGACGTATTACTTGCTTTAAACGACGTTTCTC
>NW_026099032.1:0-1482 GCF_021464435.1 Cataglyphis hispanica | reverse complement strand
TCTCGCGAAGAGACTCGGTAACGATACGACCATCGTTACGCGGCCGTCCACCCGCCGGACGCCGCAAACCGACCGCCGTCCCACGCTCACCAGTCAAGGGACCATCTGAGCGAAGGCGCTACGCGCCCTATTATATTTTAAAGCGGTGAGCGAAAAAATAAATATGTAATAATATTTACTTTTATAACCGGGTCGGCACCACCGGAGCTCGGCTCGCGCGCTCGGGAAACCGCTCCGACCGTTTCCGAAACTTCCCGAGCCGCGGTCGGGCTCAACCAAGTGTTGGATAAACAATTATCGCGCCGACGCGATACCGCCGACCGCCGGGTATAAAAGGCGCTCCACCGGCTAAAAGATAGAATCTTCTCCGCGCTCTGAAGTCGGCAAGACGCTCAGAGCAATCCAGAATACGTAGACGCTTACGAGCCAGATAGAGGTTGGGAGTACTCCGCCTCTGCTGGGCTTTCCCAGCATCTCGCCAAAAGTAAGCGCTCCTAACAAAATACCGAACGTCCGGCAACAACTCAAGCGGTGGGAAATTACCCGCCACCGACGGATATTCCCGTCTGCCGAACATTCCTGATCCGCAGCAACCTATCCTTGCAAATCCGGAATAAATATCGCGAAGTATTTCGCGCGCCGGTATAAATTCGCCAGAGACTCGCCATTAATACGGCGACGGGATCCGCGCGCGTAGGGCCATGAGACCGCCCTACGCACCGAATTTGGCGAGACGCGATTCGCCAAGACGCGAGGCTCCCGCCCCTCGCGTAGGCATTACCGCGCGCCATTACAATTACCCGACCGACAGGTGCTACCACCCATCGACGCCGGGTATCGATAATCACCGCGACCGTTCGATTTACCGCGTGCGATCGCGCCGTTCACGAGTGCCCTATCGCGTGCACTCGAGCGCATCACGCACCGAAATCGCACCACCGCCGTGCATCCGCATTTCCGCCTGACCTACGGACACGCACTCGCGCGTCACTCCCGGTCATCCGTAAGATACACGCATCCATACGTTATATAATATATTAGATACACATCCGACACACATTGTATACACTCACAACCATACGTCATCTACACGCGCATTCATACGCTAGCATAATTATATGCCCATACGGACACTGCGGTGTATGCACTCCACAACCATACGTCACCTACGCACACATTCATACGCTACACATTATACACATACGACACACTCGTATACACTCGCAGCCATGCGTCAGTTATACGCACATTCAGACGCGCTTCTGCGCCGCACACGCATCGACGCTCATTCCATGCTTACGCACTTGTATATATGCACGCACACTCACACATTGTGTACATATTCTCATACGTTAAAATAAACACTGTTTATTTATTGTTACGCAGCTACTGATCACTTGCTATACCCTTCCGAGGCCCTGAGATCCCGGCCGGGTTATCCAGCACCAGCGCTCGGGAAAAACCGACCGTTACAACTCGCGC
>NW_026099031.1:0-1483 GCF_021464435.1 Cataglyphis hispanica | reverse complement strand
CGATTATTGAAATTTGTTAACAGCAAAATAAAAGCAAATGGATTACATAATTATTCTATATTCCATAAGTATTTTGCGGGATAAAAACGGTACTTAATTACTAACTAAAATATAGTTTTTAAAATTGGCAGGACGTTACAACAGAAAGATAATAAAGCGGTAGGAATGGATGGAATTCCAACGGAGATGTAGAAGTACCGAGGGGAGAACTTGGAGGAATGGTTGTGGAGAAATATGTAGGGTTTGGAAGGGGCGAGATGGATAGATGAGTGGAGTGAGGGGATGATTGTGCCGATATTAAAGAAGGGAATCGGAGAGAGGTAGAAGAATATAGGGGGGTGTTGCTTACACCGACGCTTTATAAGGTGTACGCTTCGTTGCTGGCAAGTAGATTAAGATGAGAAAAAGGGATTGGTGCCGCAGAATCAGACGGGATTCAGGAAGGAGTTAGGGACAATGAACAATATATTTGTACTAAATTATTTAGTGAAAGCAGTTGGGTAAGAAGAAAGGAAAATTAGTGGCGCTCTTTATAGATCTGAAAGCAGCGTTTGATTCGGTAGATAGGAGGAAATTGGTAGAAACGTGAGAGAGAGGGAAGGGCTGGTTAGAAAAAGTGAGGATGTCTTGAGGGAGACTAGAAACAGGATGAGGAGGGGGAAGGATTTGGGAGCAGTGTTTTGGACAGGAAGGGGAGTAAGACAGGAATGTCCATTGAGTCCTCATTTATTTAATTTAGTGACGGCGGATATGGAGAAGGTAATGAGTAGAGGATGATGGGAAGGAGTTAAATTAGGGGAGATGAGGATTTACACCTTGGCATACGCGGATGATGTGGTTTTGACTACGGAGGAGGAGGATGGAATGAGGAGTATATTGAGAGGTTAGAAGGATATCTGGAAAGAAGGGTTGGAATTAAATGTGGGGAAGTCGAAAATCATAAGTTTCAGGAAAGAAGCAGGAAGAGAAAGGAATGTAAGTTGGAGATGGAAAGGGAAGATAATAGAGAAGGTAAAAGAATTTACTTACTTGGATTACGTAATGCAGAAAAATGGAGGACAAGAAGCACAGATAAGAGATAGGGTAAGGAAGGGTGCTGCTAATAAATCAGGTTTGGGGAATTGGCAAAAGAAAATTTAGGAATGATTGGGGAAGAAGATTATGGCTCTTCGATAAACTGGTGTGGATGGTGGTGGGGTAGGAATATGGGGTGGAAATTTGGGGCTGGAGAGAGAGGAAGGAGTTGGAGAGGCTACAGGAAAGGTATCTAAGATGAGTATTAGTAATGGGGAACGCCAAGCTATATGGTAAGGGAGGAATTACAGAGGGAGAAGTTAAGAGGTAGGGCCGGGAGAAGGGTGTGGGGGTTCGAGAAAAGATTGGAGGAAGGTAGGGGGAGTGGAATTGCAAGGAGATGTTGGGAGGAATTGAGGGACAGATGTAAGAAGAAAAAGGAATTATTAAAGTGGAAAGAAGAAAGAGG
>NW_026099030.1:0-1492 GCF_021464435.1 Cataglyphis hispanica | reverse complement strand
ATATCATATTACAAATCGAATTACATTATTAAACGTACCATCACATTACATACACTGCTTCATGTTTCTTTTTCGTGAAGAAAAATTTTACGAAATAAATGTACAATTAAACGATCGTTATGTTTGCAATCTTCGGTAAAAAGACTAAGAAACCGATTAAGATCATAACCGTTGCACATATAATATAAAAATACATAACTATATTGTCCGCATGTTTGAGAAAAAATTCCTTGCAATTGTTGAGTACTCCACCGATGAATAATAGAGATTCGTCGAAGTCGGAGGAGAAATACAGGATGCAAGGATGGTATTCCGTAGCTGTCAAAGTAGGTGGCTGTGCCATGTTCGTCGAGAAAGAAGGCGACCCAGTGTTCTCTAGGTCTATTGCGGTCATCTGTATTAGCGATGATGGCTGTCGATCGTGACCGCACCCTCGGAACTCTGTCGGCAGGATAAACTCCCGCATGTCTGGCATTGATGTGTCGCAATACTTGTAAAATTTCGCGAGAGTTCAATTTTTTGATTCGGAGGCAAACGTATGAGAGGTATTATATGTTCAATAACACCAGTATTTACCTCGTCTGGTTTCACGTTTTGATTATCCTGTATCGATGAGTCTTCAATATCTTAGCGTGGCGATAGTGGATGTTTCGATCGTGTTTTCATCCAATGTCGATAATTCGAATTTTGCAAATTTTTCTTCTTCTTCTTCCTCTTTTTCTTCTTTAATTGCTTGCTCAAGATTTTTTTTTCGTTATTTGGCGGCGTTTTAATATTTATGTTTTAGGAAATGTCATACTCGTTACTGATTTCCTCGTTTTCATCGATGTCATCAAATATTTTCCAATTATGTGGAGAGCCACAAGTAGTTGGAGCATTGTTGTTTGTAAAATTGGCGACGATATTATTTTGCACGAGTATCCAATATTTTAATTTGTAACGATGTATGCATCGTTACAATATCGTATAATCGTTACGTACCCGGCCGTCCACCCGCCGGACGTCGCGGCCCGACGACCATCGGTCGAACCAACGCGCGTAAAATACCGCCGTTCCACGCCCAGCAATCACGGGACCTTTAGAGCGAAGGCGCTTTGCGCCCCATTGTATTTTAAACCGGTGAGCGAACATAAATATTTTGTAAATATTTGTAATTGTTTACATTTATATCACTGGTTTGGCACACCATACCGGAGCACGAGTCGCGCGCTCGGGAAACCGCTCCGACCGTTTCCGAATATTCCAGAGCCGCTCAACCGAATTGTTTCATAAACAATTATCGCGCCGACGCGATACCGCCGACACCGGGTATAAATAAGCGCTCCACCGACTAAACAGGCAGAATCTTCTCCGCCGCTCTGAAGTCAGTGAGACGCTCAGAGCACTCCGAAGAACCTACACGTTTTACAAGCGAGATCGAGGTTGGGTGTACTTCATCTCTGCTGAGCTTTCCCAGCATTCCGCAAGCAAAGTTCCTACCGCACTCCCGATC
>NW_026099029.1:0-1513 GCF_021464435.1 Cataglyphis hispanica | reverse complement strand
CTTCCTCGATATACTTTCCGTTATCGAATAAATAACCAAATTGGTAATAGCAATGCATCACGTGATTCACCTTCCATGAAAAATTCGGAACGCCGTACCGCCACTTCCAGTCGTGCTAAAGCAGATAGTGGTCGTTTCCGACGTCCGCGAAAGGTTTCTTCGAATCGCACGTCGTCCGCCTCTCGCACGCAATTTTCCGCGAAATCGATCTTTTTCGCGCAATGCAAACAGTCCTCTATAAAAATTTTACGCAATTCTTCCTTTAAACAAATCGGTATTTCCAATGTCTGTATATCATCGATACTCCTAAGTATTTAGTATTAATTACTCTTCCGGCTAGTCTCGTCGCGCTCGGTAAATGCTTCATCACTACGTTTCGGAAAAATTCTTCGAATAAACTAATATTTCAAAATCGTCGCGAAATACTTTTATAGCAAAAATAGCGGAAAGAAGGTTAATCGCGCCGGAAACTCTAGCTTCATCGCCGGACACGCCTCGCCGCCAAAAAAATAAATCTCGAACAAATTTTAACGAAACCATTATCTCAATTATTTAGAACTTCGATCGCGCGCTCTATGCGGCGCCGATAATGAGAATCGCGGGCTCGTCCCTGAAAATATCGCTCTAAACCGCGCCGATAACCGAAATCCACAGGCTCGACCTCGAAACAGCCGACATATCCCCCTCCCCTCCTCAAGGATCCTCTCGCCCATCCATCTCGTGCTCAACCCCGTTTTCTCCGAACACCTCTCGCCATACTTACCCTGCCCGCCTTTCGCCTCTGCCGTCATTCCCCTTCCGAGATATCATTCTATTTTATTTCTTCATATATCTGTTTCTCTTACTCTTATCATAGGGTCTTAACGCGAAATGAGACAGACATTGTCTAACACGCCTACTCTGATTTTCAACGAATTCGTTTTTCTATGCTTTAAAATACATGAGAAATATGAGTTTCAAAAAATTTCGACATCGTTCGTTGAAGATTTATATTGGAAATAGGTTTGAGTTTGATCATGTTGAATTTTTTACGGCAGGGCGATACCGAGAGAGGGTTAGTTTTATAAGTTTGCTTAAAGTTCAGAATAAAAGATTTTCTGCATAAATGTGTATACAACAATCCAGTCTACAGGACCGAGGTCCTTGAGGATGACAAAAATGGCTAAAATGAGTTCAATAAGCTTGTCAAAATTTATATTGCTCATGTCACTTAAAATTGATTCAACGCTTCGAAACCAATTGCTGGGCACTTATTACAGTGCCCTAGGGACGATTTACTATTTTCTTTTTAGGATTCTCGATATAACTCCTTAAAATCAAATTGCTGTGCGCCCATCACAGTGCTCTCGCGAAGCTTTCCATTTACTTTTATGTTCCCAAAAAGTTACATAAAAAAATTAAGTAAAATATATAGTATATTATATAAAATATAAATATATATAAATATATAATATTAATATATAAATATAGTATTTTATATAAAAAATTTATCATTTAATTTTCATCCGTACAC
>NW_026099028.1:0-1514 GCF_021464435.1 Cataglyphis hispanica | reverse complement strand
CCCTACTAGGGCGGCGCGAGCCTAAGTAAGGGAAGCCGGCCGGGTATATAAGCCGGCTCGACACTGCTCTCGGCACCATTCCCTGGTCCCGATCCTCGGGACACTCGAAGCCTCAGAGCGCTCTCTGAGTCTCCAGTTGACCGATCCTTCTCCCGTTCCTTCAACCTGGTCCAGGAGACGAGTGCTCTCGTCTCCGGCCGAGTGCTCTCGGCGTCCAGTCCTGTCAGTGCGAGGGAGTGCTCTCCCTCACACCAACCACCTCTGGTCCGGGGAACGAGCGCTCTCGTACCCTGTCGAGTGCTCTCGATGACCGGCGTTGTCCGCGACGAAGAGTGCTCTCTTCGTCGCCTCCTCGCGATACCGGCGACTTCGCCCACCGTGCGACGACCATCGGGGGTCCGCGACCGGGAGCCTTAAGCTCCGTCCGATCGACATCGCGTCGCTTGCACATCCCACGCGTAGTCTATAAGCCATTTATATTAAGTAGAGAGCCGGTGCCCGCTCGTGACGCCAGGAAGAGCATCTCCGGCGCTCAGTCCTTTTCAGGATAAGTCGCCAAGCGCGCCGGCGGGTCCCTAGTCCTTTTCAGGATAGACCGCCGAGCAGTGCAAATCCTCGGATCCGGACGTCACGTCCTGGCACGGTTTTCCGTTAAGAGTACGGATTCGACGCGGTCGTCCCCGATTTTGTTAGCCGATCCCGTTCTCTTATTTTCTCGTATATCGATTCCTCTTATATCAATTTACCGCTTCTGTTATTATGGGCCGATCCCATTTGTTTGTTCCTTAAGTTAAGTCCGCCATATTCTAGCGTTAGAAACCCGGGGTTCCGTTCCCAAATTGTATTCGCGAGTCCTATATGTGTCGGCCAATTCTATTGTACCATATATTCGCACGAATAAATCTTTATTATTTGTTGGCCAAATCGAGTGTGTAATTTGCGAGCCCGAGTCTCTTCCATCTCCCGAATCCTGGAACCGGCGAGCCGATCCGTGCCGTCGGGAAGGGTAGTTCGTTACAATATATAATAAAATATATATACATATATATATATACATATATATATATATATATTTTATTATATATTGTAACGAACTACCCTTCCCGACGGCACGGATCGGCTCGCCGGTTCCAGGATTCGGGAGATGGAAGAGACTCGGGCTCGCAAATTACACACTCGATTTGGCCAACAAATAATAAAGATTTATTCGTGCGAATATATGGTACAATAGAATTGGCCGACACATATAGGACTCGCGAATACAATTTGGGAACGGAACCCCGGGTTTCTAACGCTAGAATATGGCGGACTTAACTTAAGGAACAAACAAATGGGATCGGCCCATAATAACAGAAGCGGTAAATTGATATAAGAGGAAAAAGAGAAATATATATATATATATATATATATATATATATATATATATACATACAGGGTTGGGAACGTTACTCTGTAAAAGTAACGCATTACTGTTACCGTTATTTTTGTAAAAGTAACTCGTTACCGTTATTCGT
>NW_026099027.1:0-1522 GCF_021464435.1 Cataglyphis hispanica | reverse complement strand
TGGCTCTCCCGCGCCTCCGATAGAGCAACAGTCTCTCCCGCGCCTCCGACCGAACAACAAGTCTCTTCCGCGTCTCCGATGGAGCAACCGAGCTCCTCGCGAACTCAATCAACCTTCGACTTTAAATTCAAATCCAACTCTATTTCTAAATCCAACTTCTAATTCTAGTTTTAATATTTAGTTTAATTCTAAATAATCTTATATTACATCTAATTATAATACATATTCTAAATCAATTTAATACTACAGTGTATAAGTATAAAATATAATTGTGTTATAAGTGAATCAATTTTTATTTTTATTATTTATCCTATCTCTGGATCCAACGTGTTCTTGTATTAATTCTCGTGATTCTGTGAGTAAGTGATACACATCCTAAATTCATTTCTCTACTCTCAATCGTCTGGTTAATCGTTTTTATTAATATTCATCTGTATCTGGCTCTATTCAACCACACACACACGCACACACTTACGCTGATATACGATACTAGCAGTGCGGACCACCGCACGCTGCTATTGCAAATCAGAATAAAACACAAGATACTGCTGTGCGGACCGCCGCACGCCGTGTCCTCTGGTATTACACATCATTATGATTAAAGCCAGTAGTTATTTTAACAACTTATTGTGATGTCCCCGCATATTTTTGATTTCTATAAATAATGATAAATAAATATAACATATGTAGCGGACGTTTTCTAAATTCATATGTATAAATTTTAAAGTATTATTCAATAATTAATTTTTGATCACCCGGTATATAGACTTAACGTATATGCTCCCGCACATATAAGGCACTGAGACTTATTCATCTAAAAATAGTAGTAAGATAGAATTAATTAATTTTAGGACACCTAGTATATAAGCAAGTATATTTAATAAGTATAAAAATTAATTTGCAATATATAATCGCTATAGAATAGAACACACATATATATACGTTACACATACACATACACTAATAGGAAATAAGATTAAGAGCTTAAATTAATAGTTATAACATTTATTATATTCAACATCATATAATACATTTATAATAGTACACCCTATGTATTGTAAAGAATTCAGACTAGCGCGCCGATCAATACTCTTATCCGCCTGCTGATAAGACCCAGCCCGAAGACAAAGGCATAGCTAGTGCATAAGCACTTGGAGGCTGATGCAACGCACAGAAGGCCCGTGCAATATCCCCACAAAAGAGAGTCCCCACCTAGTACACCAACAACGCCACCTACTCCAGGCAGAATCGAGGGAGTCCGATGCAGCAGTCGCGGAGCTCATTACTATTCATCGCCTCGACTAGTACGGTCATACTAACTAGTAGAGTCTCCGGCCCGAGCGGTCTTCTAATTCCGAGTAGTAATCCGGCGTCCGCGTCGTCAAGCTTCTTTTATTTGTCCATACGGACTTAGAATTTTCTATTGTTCTACGTTACGACCAGTACGGTCTTATAATTACTTCATTATAATTTACCAAGACTCCGACTTTATTACGAGACACGCGCAAGGTGTCTATTAGTT
>NW_026099026.1:0-1533 GCF_021464435.1 Cataglyphis hispanica | reverse complement strand
TCTCGTCAACTCGCTCCCTCTCCCTCTCTCTCTCTCTCTCTCTCTCTCTTTCTCCCTCTCTTTCGGCCTTCCCTCTCTATCTCTCTTCCTCTTGAATCTTATCCTTTACCTAGATCTCACTTCGACTATTTCTCCCCTCTTCATTTTCTCCCACTTCCATTCCACTCCTCCTTCCACCTCCATCTCCTGTCCATCCTCCATTCCCATTTCCATGTTCCTCCTCCCTTCCTTTACTCTCTTCATCCTTCCATTCCATTCCCCTTATTCCATTTCCCAACCTTCCACCATGCTTTGCCCCCCCCCCATCACTCTTCAGGTACTCTAGAATCCCACTCCCCTTGATTTCTCCGTAGCTCCTGTTGTACCTTGACCCTTTTATCCTTTCCTATCTTTCCTTTTCATCCTTCTCTATGTCCTTTTTTACAAAATAACCGAAGTCTAACACTCCTTCTGATCTTTTCGCCTCTACCTCCATCATGTCCATATCTCTATCCTCAAAAAACCCACACCTTTCTTTTTTCCACTTCGATAATTCCTTTTTCTTCTTACATCTCTCCCTCAATTCCTCGCTGTCCACCCTCCTGCCTTTCTCGACCCCACTTCTCCCGACCTCCTCTGAACATCTCCCTCTGCAATTCCTCCCTTACCATATAGTCTGGCGATCCCCAATCCAATCCTAACACCCATCTTAGATATCTTTCCTGTAGCCTCTCCAACTCCCTCCTGTCCCTCCACCCTCAAATTTCTACCCCATACCCCACCACCGTCCACACCAGTTTATCGAAGAGCCATAATCTTTTTCCCCAATCATTCTTAAATTTCTTTTTGCCAATTCCCCAAACCTGACCCATTACAGCGGCACTCTTCCTTAGCTTATCTCTTATCTGTGCTTCTTGTCTTCCATTCTTCTGCATTACATAACCCAAGTAAGCAAATTCTTTCACCTCCTCTACAACCTTCCCTTTCCATCTCCAACTTACATTCCTTTCTCTTTCTCCTCCTTTCCTGAACCTTAAGATTTTTGTCTTTCCCACATTTAACTCCAATCCCTTCTTTTCCAGATAGCTCTCTAACCTTTCTATCATACTCCTCATTCCATCCTCTTTCTATCAGCAAAACTATATCATCCGCGTATGGCAAAGTGTAGATCTTCTTCTCCCCTAACTTAATCCCCCCCAACCTCCTCTACTCATTACCTCTTCCATATCGCCGTCACCAGATTAAATAACCAGATAAATAAGTGAGGGCTCAATGGGCATCCCTGCCTTACTCCCCTTCCCGTCCAAAACCCTGCTCCCAAATCCTCCCCTTTCCTCACCCTGTTTCTAATCTTCCTCAGAATATCCTCACTTCTTCTAACCAGCCCTTCCCTTACTCCCTCTCTCTCTCATCGCTTCTACAAATTTACTCCTATCCGAGTCGAACGCTGCTTTCAAGTCTATAAAGAACACCACTAATTTATCCTTCATCTTCCCCAGCTGTCTGTTCAAATAATTCAATATGAATATGTTGTCCATTGTTCCTAACCCCTTC
>NW_026099025.1:0-1552 GCF_021464435.1 Cataglyphis hispanica | reverse complement strand
ACTTGTTTGATTCGGATATTGGATGATGTCAGGCACGCGGAAGATTGCAGGATGGTCACTGTGTCTGTCTTCTTCGACTTTTCTAAGGCTTTTGACAGAGTTGAACACTCCCACACTAATCAAGAAAATGAAGAGTTTGAATTTTTCGGACAACACTATACGATGGATTCATTCTTATCTCACAGGGCGAACTCAGGCTGTGAAGAACGGTGTGGAAGGCACGGTCTCGTTTTTATCTCGTGTCGGGCGTGCTACAAGGATCGGTCTTGGAACCTCTACTGTTCACGTTGTATGATTTCTTGTATGATTCTTGTCTGACACTTGTTTCGACAGCGTGCTCAGACATTGCAAATATAGTCTATATGCTAATGATCTCCAGATTTATATCCACAGTAAACCTGGATACCTTTCTGAAGCAATCCGATTGGTCAACGAGGACATAACTGCCATCATCGATTGGTCTACCTCAAATAGGCTTCTCCTGAATTCCGAGAAGACGCAGGCCATAATTTTGGGAACGCTGAGATATGTCAAAATAATCGCCCTAACTACTCTGCCAGAGATAATAGTGAATGATCACACGATACAATTTTCGACATCCGTTAAGTACCTTGGTGTGACAATCATGAACTCTCTGTCTTGGGAGAAGCAGGTTACTATCGTATCGAACAAGATCTACTCGGTGCTGTATCAACGAAAGCTTTGCAAGCAATTATTACCTGAGGCTCTTAGAATCAAGCTTGTAGCCTCGCTAATCTATTCATGTTGACTATTGTTGTGTAGCTTATACCGACATGACTGCTGAACTCAACTTAAAACTCCATAGAGCCATCAACTCATGTATAAGATTCATCTTCAACGTGAAGATGGATGAACATATCACGCCTTACTATAAAAAGCTTAGATGGGTCAAGATCATCTCGAGGAGGAACTACTTCGTGGGATGCCTTCTATTCAAGATGCTCCTGACTGGACAACCTAGCCTTCTTTACTCTAATTTCAACCATAGAGTACTGGAATCTGATCGGGCTTTTAGGTTTTCGGGGGATACGCTAATTCAGCCACAATGCACTACAGAGCTATTCAAACGCTCCTTCAAAATCACTTCTGTTAGACTGTGGAATGGTCTCCCGTTTTCTGTAAAAACGATAACTAAGTTTAAGGAGGGGCTCTGTGCGCATCTGCTCGGTCTTTTATCTCCATAGTGTCATTATTTTTGTCTTTCTGGCATATCCCTCCGTCGTCTTTCACATTCATGTCATACTTTTATGCTGCTCATCGTTATGCATTTCCTTGCTCTGCTTCTATATTTTTGTATTTCTTTATTTATTTTATGTAATTATTCATACACCTGCGTCACGGTACACTCTCATCACACACTATACACTTTCACTCACATACACATACACTAATTTGTTATTACACACCACATACATATAGTCTATTTTATAACATTTTATTGTTATCTCTACTGTACTGTATCTGCGCTTGAGGGGACTTGTCCCAGAGCGCTCAATAAATAATACTCTCTCTCTCTTCTCTCTCTCTCTCT
>NW_026099024.1:0-1555 GCF_021464435.1 Cataglyphis hispanica | reverse complement strand
ATTCACCAACTACGTTTGAGGGAGGAGCCAACTGTATGTCACCTAACAATTTTAGGTTTTGATTTAGGTTTCGACATAGCCATGTTGGCGCTAGTACTGGGTTGTACCCTATCCTGCATGTTACAGGGTCCTGACGTACTCGAGGCTCTCGCTGCCGCCTTACTCTGTCTAACATTTCTCATTTGTGACCGAAGATTACGTATCTGGTTAGCCAATTCAGCTTCAGTCTCACTCGGGTCGTTATCTCTTAAATTATTGACTGGGGCTAGGATGTGGTGTTGATACTCCACCAAGTGGAGGTCTCATGACTGCGTCATTTAGCAGTCTAGGGTCCTCATCAAATATTAAAGGAGAGCAGGCTTTGTTCATAGTGACTTTTATATTGCCACCATTAGAGGAGCTGACTTTTTCCTGCAGATCTTCCACTATCCGTTTGAGATCGGATACGTCTCTACGTAGCCTCTCAGTTTCTTTTGGAGGCCTTAAGCTCGGCAGCCAGTTCGGCGTTTCGTCGGCGGAGAAACGCAGGATCTCCTATGTCCTCCACCTTCTCAGCCATAACTTTTATAACCTCCTTGAGAGCATTGACCCTTTTCTTCATTTGGCTCTGGAGACTGCCCTGTAAATTTCCACTTCCAACACGGATAATTTCCAAGTCATCCAGCCACTCGAGCGCTGATGCTCCCAACTGACTGGCAGGAACAATAGGCAGCTCATCCAAGTTGGTGGGGACCTCTCTAAGTTGTGACTCGATTGTGGGGCCACTACGTTTAATTTTAGTTTTCTTCTTTCTGGTGGAGCTCTTCGCGGGGGCTTCGGATTCTGAAGCTGTAACGTTACCCGATGTTTCTCCACCATCTTTAACTATTGGAACATTCACCGGATCTAGCTGAATCTCCATGTTATTATCCGTCTTAATTAGTTCTACAGCAGGTTTCTTCAGCCTCCGTGGCCTAAGCCTCACACGAGAAGAATCAACGGATTCCTCGACTTCTTCAACAACTTCCTCGTCTTGTTTCCTTTTACCGGGAAGTATATAATTGCTTGACGCCGAAGTGGATGCCACCGATTGCAGATCTTCTTGAGATCCCATTTCGATCTGCAAGAATTGTGACGGAAAGATCTCAGGTTGCTCCGGGGAGCAGGGCAACTCGGCGGGCTCCCTGCCGAAGGAGTCCAGTTGGACATTGAGTATGGGGGTATGATGCCCATCTTTCGTTCCACTTGCCGCATTGCAAGTCTGGTTGGCAGCTTGGGACTCTAAGTACGGTCCCGTTTGCTGTCCCTTGTCAGGCTCATCTTTGCGTGTATCGGGTGTAGGATACGGCATTGTTTTATTTACAGACGTTGATGCAGGAATTTCCTGGGCCGACGAAGTCAGGGGACCGACACACTCCTGGACCCCTCCGAGTCCCAGTCCCTTACGATCTTCTCTACATCAATCTTATTTCTTTCCTTCTTTTCATCCAGCTCCTTCATTAGCTCCTCCATCCTTTCTTCCATCATGCCTTCTCTCTCTTGCACGTCTTCCTTCTTTTTGCTCCTTCATCATCCT
>NW_026099023.1:0-1564 GCF_021464435.1 Cataglyphis hispanica | reverse complement strand
GAATTGAATTGAATAAATCTTTATTGGTCCCCTCAGGGTTTCAATTACACTTCTGATTTACACTTGCCCTCTCCTTATCACCCCGACCTGGCTCTTAGCCTCACAATCTAATTCCCCCCTCCCTTTCTCACCTCTTGACCTTCCCTTTTCTTTACTCCCTCCTTTGTCCTTCCTTCTTCTCTTCCTCCTTCTTATCTAGACTTCTTCTCCCACCATACTTTCCTCTCCTCATCCCACTTCCATTCCTTCCCATCTATCCACAGCCTCCTATTATCCACCAATATACTTCTTCCTTTCCTTCTTTCCTCCCTTGCCTTCTCCACCAGTCTCCATCTTAATCTCCTTTCTTCCATCGATAAATCCTCGTCCACTCCTACTCCTCCATTTCCTCCTTCCTTCTTCCTTCCTCCTTCCTCCTTCTCTTTCCTTCCTTATCCCTGTCCACTTCCCTCCATGTCTCATCCTCCATTCCTCTCCTTCCACTCCCTCCATTCCATTCCTTCCTTCATTCCCTCATCCATTCCATTCTCCTTCCATTCTTCCATTCTTCCTTCCCTTCCTTCTCTCTCCCTTCACTTCCTTCCTTCTTCTTCCCTCCTGCCTCTCTCTTTGTCTCCTTTCCTTCTCCATTCCTTTCTTCTCCGTTCCGCTCCTCTTCCTCACCTTTCTTATTCACCCTTCTCACCTTACTCCCTCTGTCCATATCCAAACTCCGCAAGCCATCCTCCCCTCCTCCTTCCATCTCCTTCCTCCTCCTTCCTCTCTTCCCTTCCATCCTTTCCCTCCCCTTCCTCCACCTCTTCCTTCCTTCTCTCCTCCACCTCTCCTCTCTCCTTCCTTCTCCTTTCTTCCTTCTCTTCTTCCTCTTTCCATCTCATCCTCTCCATCTCTTCCCTCCATCTCCCTGTCTTCCTCTGTCCTCTTCCTTCCATCCTCTTCCATTCCTTCTCGTTCTCTTCCTTTCCTCTCCTCCTCTTCCACTCCTCTCTCTCTCTCTCCTCCTCCTCCTCCTATCACTCCACTTCACATCTCCTCTCTTTCCCTTCTCTAATCTTCCTGTTCGCTCCATCCGCTATTCATTCCATCTGCTCCGCTCGGCTTCCTGCAATCATATCCTTCCTTCCATATCTTTCCATTCCATTACCTATTCCTCCATCCATTCCATCCATTTCATCCTTCCTGTTCTTCCTTCTCTTCTACCGATTCCTCTCCCCTTTCTAAATTCCATCGCCATCTCTCGATCATCACCTCATCTTTATTTGACCCTTCCCACGCTGTGTTTGTGTTGCTCCAGACGTCTTCTCTCTCGTCAACCTCCTTCCTCTCTCTCTCTCATCAGTTCTTTCCATCCTAACCTCCAACTGCCACTATATCTTTCGCTCCTTCCAATTTCCTCAACTCCTGTCCGTCTTACCTCCCTCCATTCTCCTCAAACCTCTATACTCTGCACTTCCTTCTCCTCTCCTCTATTCTTTGCATTTCCTCTTGCACCTGCCTTCCAAGCCTCTTTCTTCAAGCACCCTTATAATCAACTTCCTCCACCATTCCCCATCCAGGTCCCTCT
>NW_026099022.1:0-1564 GCF_021464435.1 Cataglyphis hispanica | reverse complement strand
ATCTATATTTTTAAACTATAAAATGCCATAACTTTATATAAATTGCTAACTTATTATCTATCTTTAAACTATAGAATGCCATAACTTTATATAAATTGCTAATTTATTATATTAAATGTTATTGCTGTTTAATTAAGTGTGTGAAATTGCAAATTATTAGAGTATCATACAGAAGTAAGAACATAAGTATCATATTTGAAGTAAGAACATAAATTTTATTGAAAATATGTACTAATGAGAGACAAAAATACTTCAAAATTTTTACTACAAGAAGGAAAGATCTCTCAAGAGATATATTTCTATATATTTAAATATCCCACTGAATAATATTCATGTAATATATTATATGTAATATATTCTTATAATCTATTAAAATTATATACTGGGTGTCCCCATCAGCGCCGATCTTTAGCCGGATACACGTCAGTGAGCCCTGCTCCTGATAGTGGTGCGCCGCTGTGACAGCTGACGCACACTATCAGGCGCTCATCAGCGCTTGTCTAAAGATCGGCGATGATTGGCCAGACTTTACTTAATAATATATCTTTTATTAAACGTTATTCAAAATAATGGTACAGGATTTTTCGACTCAGTTTGGCCCAATCTACCTTCACACTTCGGGTGTGTCAAACGTTTCGGGACACTCTGTATATTGCTAATTACGTAAAATCTCGTGAATGTATATTGTTTTAAATTTTTTGTGTCTATATCTTTCTATCTATTATATGAAAGACTTTTACTGCCATCTTAATTTTATAATCAGGTTTTATGTTCATTATTTCAGAAATCTAAAAAAATGAGCAAAGCATACACTCTTACATAAACAAAAAAATAAAATGTATGATCTTATCTAAATAAAATAAAATCATTTATATAAAATATAAAATACCACATTAAAAATATCAATTATATTTTTTCAAAAAATAAGTATAAATATACATTTTATATTATAATAATCAATATATAGATTATATATCCAATTAAATAAAAATTTTTAATTTAATATCTTTTTTAATAATTGTATATTTGACTTTTTTTAAAGCTCCTGCTCTTAATTGCAGCCATATTATTTCATCAATTATGTCAGAAAAGATCATAAATTTTTTCCTTGTATACATCAAAATAAATTTCTTTTACATTTCTTTTACATATAATTATTTACATATAATTATTTTTATAGACTAAACCACAAATGTACCAATAAATCTTTTGTGCAGTAATAATTATTTGTAATCTGGATTAACTGTTATAAAAAAAATTTTGATTGAAAAAATATATAAGATTCATATATCGATTAAATTATATGTTTATTTATCAAAAAATTATACAAAAAAAAATTTTATGATATATTTTACAAATTAATATGCAAAAAAAATTTATTTTAATGTGGAAAATAGTATATATTTTCATATTCAAACATGAAAAGGGTGGGTGCCGATAAAAGTTTCAATTAGCTTCAATTATTTTTGTTATAAATTGATAATTATTAGTAATATTAATAAATATATAATTTGTGTTAAAATAGTTTTTTTTTATTTACAGTAAGAAAAGCATGATTTGGATC
>NW_026099021.1:0-1566 GCF_021464435.1 Cataglyphis hispanica | reverse complement strand
ATATCAGCGTAAGTGTGTGCGTGTGTGTGTGGTTGAATAGAGCCAGATACAGATGAATATTAATAAAAACGATTAACCAGACGATTGAGAGTAGAGAAATGAATTTAGGATGTGTATCACTTACTCACAGAATCACGAGAATTAATACAAGAACACGTTGGATCCAGAGATAGGATAAATAATAAAAATAAAAAATTGATTCACTTATAACACAATTATATTTTATACTTATACACTGTAGTATTAAATTGATTTAGAATATGTATTATAATTAGATGTAATATAAGATTATTTAGAATTAAACTAAATATTAAAACTAGAATTAGAAGTTGGATTTAGAAATAGAGTTGGATTTGAATTTAAAGTCGAAGGTTGATTGAGTTCGCGAGGGAGCTCGGTTGCTCCATCGGAGACGCGGAAGAGACTTGTTGTTCGGTCGGAGGCGCGGGAGAGACTGTTGCTCTATCGGAGGCGCGGGAGAGCCATGTTGCTCGATCGGTGGCGCGGGAGAGCCATGTTGCTCGATCGGTGGCGCGGGAGAGACTGTCTGAGTTGGAGCGCGCACTGAGCTCCTTCGTTTCGGCGGCTCGGCCGCTGCCGAGGGTAGGGATGTGTAGTGGTGGGACGCGCAGTGGTGGGAAGAGCTAACGATGCGCCACGCTTCGGCGCTCGAGGAAATCAGGTGTCATGGCGTGTCTTTGGCGCGCTATTCAAATTGCGCTTGCTGGACTTTGATTATTTATAAGAGAGAGGAAAAAAAAGGAAAATAAAATTAGAATTTTTGACAAGACGTGACAACGGAGACCATCACTACAGAATCAACGCACATTGCCCTCCCTATAAAAAGTGAAATTGTGCGCGAGAATTCCCAAAACTCACCGAACGCTCCCCCAAAAGACTATGGCGAATTGAGTAAATACTTACATACTCACCGAGAACTGTAGATTAGTGAAAACAATATAATCAATTGTAAGCGTAACTCTAAGAAAATAATGTAAACATATTATGAGCACTCAGGAGAATGTTGGAAAAATAACGTCCAACATTCTTTTCCGAGGGGGGAGGTGTCACGTCTTGTCAAAAATTCTAATTTTATTTTCCTTTTTTTTTCCTCTCTCTTATAAATAATCAAAGTCCAGCAAGCGCAATTTGAATAGCGCGCCAAAGACACGCCATGACACCTGATTTCCTCGAGCGCCGAAGCGTGGCGCATCGTTAGCTCTTCCCACCACTGCGCGTCCCACCACTACACATCCCTACTCTCGGCAGCGGCCGAGCCGCCGAAACGAAGGAGCTCAGTGCGCGCTCCAACTCAAACAGTCTCTCCCGCGCCACCGATCGAGCAACATGGCTCTCCCGCGCCTCCGATAGAGCAACAGTCTCTCCCGCGCCACCGATCGAGCAACATGGCTCTCCCGCGCCTCCGATAGAGCAACAGTCTCTCCCGCGCCACCGATCGAGCAACATGGCTCTCCCGCGCCTCCGATAGAGCAACAGTCTCTCCCGCGCCACCGATCGAGCAACATGGCTCTCCCGCGCCTCCGATAGAGCAACAGTCTCTCCCGC
>NW_026099020.1:0-1567 GCF_021464435.1 Cataglyphis hispanica | reverse complement strand
TTTTAGGTGACTTGTTTGTCGCAATTTTACCTTAGATCCTTCGAGAAGGGCGACGATGTTTGTTGTTGCCGCGCGTTTTCGCTCGGTCGCAGAAAACGCTACCTTGCATCGCGCGCGCGGCGATGACGCGATCGCGCGGCAACAAAAATGCGAAGTTCGAGATCGTTGCAATCTCGAACATCCCGCCCGCCTCGCCGGAGGTCCGGCGAAAGAGCGCCCCTGGCTAGCCTAGAGAGGCATTGCGCCCGTGAGGCGCGGGGTGGTCCTCTTGCTCGTCGGAGCGGCTCTCCGGCAAGAGGATGATTTTGGCGATAGGAGGCGTCAACTCTGTAGTAGCAGTGCGGTTGATGACCACACGGACTCGCCCGTCGTCTCTCGGATGCACACTGGTGATCTAGGCGAGAGGCCATTGCGCTGGCGGGTTGTCGGGTGAGATAGAGCTACCCGATGCGGACCTCGTCGTTGAAGGTCCAATGCGATAGTTGAGTCGGATCACAAATAGAGGGACTGGTTCCCTCTTCCGAGATCCCGGTGGAGGAGCGCCATCAGCCTGGTGAGGCCGCGCAGGGCTCTAAGAGAGGTAGAGACACCGTCCTCAGCGGCGCTACCCTTGCTGAAAGGAGAATAATTGTGATTTCCCCGTGGCAGGTTTCCGTCCTCGCGTAGACAACGGCGGCGTAGGTCCGCTCGGATGCGTCCGCGAGGCCATGCAGCTCGACTCTGGCGTCTGCTCCGCTGATGGGTACGCGTCGCGGGACACGAATTTTCTCTTAGTGAGGGAGATTGGCGTGGAACCTGCTCCATTGTGACTCGCCGGCCTCGTCCAATGGAGTGTCCCAGTACGAGTCTTACAGCTACGTGGACTGGACCTGGATCCTCGCCCTTGTGATGGTCGGAGCCAGCCAGTCCAGTGGGTGGAAGAGGCGAGCCGTCAGCGAGGGGACGGACCGCTCTGTTTACGCTGACACAATGATGAACCTGGTGGAGAAGAGAAGGCAGTCTCCGCTCGGGTGCCAGTGGAGGCTGAGCGTGGCGTGACTCTCCTGCGACGTCCAAGAGGGCAGGTCGCATTGTGTCCTGTGCCCTGGCGCAATGTGCGCTAGCAAGCGGGCGTCGTTGGCCGACCACTTTCTCAGCGAAAACCCGCCCGCCCTGTCAGCTACCGCTGGAGATCCATGGCTTCCTCGATGGAGGGTGCGCCCGTGAGGATGTCGTCCATGTAGGCATCCCGGCGCAGAACCACTGATCCATGGGGGGAGTGGGCCTCCTCGCCGTCGGCGAGTTGTCGCAGAATGGTGAGACTGGGCGGACCGGGTTGCGGCTGTAATGTCGACGGAACCCGATAATATCCAACCCAGCGTTGTCCTTTGTGCCACAGGTTGGCGATGTTCTCCGCGTCGCAAGCCTGGTTGCAGAACGTATGCACAGACGTCGGCACCGAGAAGAAGCTCCACTGGGTCGGCCGCAAAGAAATCCGGGTCGGCGAGCTCCAGTCCGTCGATGTGGTGCCATGCCTGCCGACTCGCCCGTATGCCACCGTTATACAGCGTGAGCTGTTTGAGGACGA
>NW_026099019.1:0-1569 GCF_021464435.1 Cataglyphis hispanica | reverse complement strand
AGATATCGATTATGTATCTAAATATTTAATATATTCATCTATGTTCAAATGATTTTTAGTTAATTGATATTTTAATTGGGAGCTTAGATCACGAGGAGGAATTGTTAAATTATGTTGGTAACTTTCCTTAAAATGTGTTATATTTTGATATAATTGGTTTAGTAATATAAATTCTGGCGTATACGTAAATAGGCTAGTAGGATCATTTATTAGATAGAGTTATTAGTTATTAGTTAAGTGAGTTCAGTTTTATTACAAATTTTTATTTGTGAATGTTTTTGAATGTCTTTATGAAATTTATGAGAAAATTTCAAGCGATTTATAATGGTAAGAGAAAAAGAAACTTTTGCAAGATATTATACGAGGTTTTGATCTACTAGTAGAATGTTTAAACTGAGATAGATTAGAAATGCATTTGACGCGTTTCTTTATGCCAGATCTATGGTTCCGTTCTTTACAGCAAGCTCGCTTGTATTGCGGATTCACCATATGCAAGGAGCTTGTTACTTAAGATATATATATATATATATATATATGATATACATATAACATATATATATATATATATATATATATATATATATGTTAGAGAGGCTACTTAGAAGGACTTCGTACGTTGAATTAACGAAATAAATTCGGTAACTGGGGAATTATTCCTGAGTCGAATTCTATGTTTCTTCCGTAGTGATTAATTAACCACTCTATGTTTGCAGGACTGTTCTCGAATTCGTTGAATTTATTCGAGCAGTGATGGCACGCAGAACCCGGTCTAGCGTAACTCAACCTGCCGTGACATTTAAAACATGCCATCCGGTTTGGAAAATCATAACCGATATCAACGCGATGGAAATCTCTCGCGGGCCACTCGCGAAGTTCGTTTTGAGGCAGATCGCGGAAACAATGTTGGCAAAGGGCCGCTCTAGTTGATACGTGGCATCGTCCGGATGTCCTGACGCAAAAATATGAGGGGAAAGCTCGCGGTTGTTCCTCCTCAAGTCCAAAGATCGGAGGTTCGGCGTTATTAAGGGGCGCATAAGTATAATTTCTTACCTTGTGATACTCGGTTATGCCTCGATGTTTCGTTATCAGGGCGTTACACAGAGGATGCGGGGTTTCCGCCCTGGCTTACTGGTATCTGGCCTTCCTTGGGTCCTTGTCGTTAACAAGCGTTAACTCGCGGAGTGAAATTTCTGGACGCTCTATGGAGTCATTGGAGTTATTGGAGTCAGCTTGGCTGGCCACTCGATAATAGTTATGCACTCGGCGCGTTGCGCGATCGCGAGAGTCGCGGTGTGATGATTTGCAAACAACTTTTCGTACTCTGGATCACAATAAGATTCTACTCCGATGTATCGTGAATTAGTAGAATCCGTGGGTTATAGCTTTAATTCGCGGAGAAGTTTGCGCGCGCAATTCTTTACTCCACCTTGTCTTAGACATTTGATAAGTTATTAAAATAATTACTGGCTTTAATTAGGATGGTGTGTAACACCAGAGGACACGGCGTGCGGCGGTCCGCACAGCAGTATCTTGTGTTTATTCTGATTGTAATAACAGCGTGCGGCGATC
>NW_026099018.1:0-1573 GCF_021464435.1 Cataglyphis hispanica | reverse complement strand
GGCTCGCCGGTTCCAGGATTCGGGAGAAGGAAGAGACTCGGGCTCGCAAATTACACACTCGATGTGGCCAACCAATAACAAAGATTTATTCGTGTGAATATATGCTACAACAGAATCGACTAATACATAGGACTCGCGAATACATTTAGAGAACGGAAACCGGGTTTCTAACACTAGAATAGCGAAACTTAACTTAAAGAACAAACGAATGGGATAGGCCCATAACAACAGAAGCGGCAAATTTATATAAGAGGAATAGATATATGAGAAAATAAGAGAACGGAATCGGCTAACAAAATCGGTGACGGCCGAATCGAATCTGTATTCTTATCGGAAAACCGTGCCAGGGCGTGACGTCCGGATCCGAGGATTTGCACTACTCGGCGGTCTATCCTGAAAAGGACTAGGGACCCGCCGGCGTGCTTTGCGATTTATCCTGAGAAGGACTGAGCGCTGGAGATGATGTTCTTGGCGTCACGAGCGGGCACGGACTCTCTGCTTACTATAAATGGTTTACGAACTACGCGCGGTATTTACAAAAGATGCGGACGCGATGTAAATTGGACGAAGCTTAAGGCTCCCGGTCGCGGACCATTGGTGGTCGTCGCACGGTGGGCGTAGTCGCCGGTGTCGCCGCGAGGAGGCGACGAAGAGAGCACTCTTCGTCACGGCGACAGCACCGGTCGTCGAGAGCACTCGACAGGGTACGAGAGCACTCGTCCCCCGGGCCGGAGGTGGTTGGTGTGAGGGAGAACACTCCCTCGCACCGACAGGACTGGATGCCGAGAATACTCGGCCGGAGACGAGAGCACTCGTCTCCTAGACCAGGTTAAAGGAACGGGATAAGGATCGATCAACTGGAGACTCAGAGAGCGCTCTGAGGCTTCGAGTGTCCGAAATCGACCAGGGAATGGTGCCGAGAGCCGTGTCGAGCCGGCTTATATACCCGGCCGGCTTCCCTTACTTGGGCTCGCGCCGCCCTAGTGGGGGATCGCATCGCCCAGCAGCGGCCTATACGGTGGGCTCGCTGGCCCGCAACGGCGCGGCTATGTGAAATTTTATGGGGCGCCAAGCGCCGGCCTCTTCTGGGGACGGGTGGACGGTCCGCGAGGCTCTAGTAACGACACAAGTCGTTACACTCTTATAGAAATTTATAAATTGAATTTTATTTAAAACGTGTACAATGTGTTGCCTGCCATTTTCATTAATATAATTTGTGAGAAAAAATGTAACAAAGTAAATATATTGGAAAATATATTTAGAATTTAAAAAATTTTAGTTTAATGATAAAATAATTCATTTACATTGAAAACATTAGCATTATTTGATAAAATTTTAATTAATAAAATAATTTTTTTTGTTACATAAATTTTTATTTGTTAACAAAATTATATTAGAAGAGGTTTATTTATAAATAAATATAATTTAATTTATAGTTTAAGTATATAAAATAAAATAATTATTTTTATAATAACGAAAGTAATGTAAATGGATTTAAGATAAATATTAAAAAAAAAATTTAATTTATTGTACTTTTGTATCTGGATTTATTAAAAGATTTTCTTTTCTATTT
>NW_026099017.1:0-1594 GCF_021464435.1 Cataglyphis hispanica | reverse complement strand
TCGCTCGCGGAACTCGCCGCCACTCGCGGAGCTTCCCCTCGCGGGAATTGTACTGTTTAATTAGACTCGATTAACGCTTGTAATTATTTATTATTTTTAATACAGACCTTTTGTAGCTCACAGTTCTGTATATTAATTTCACCCTTCCCTGACTCGTCACTTTCACACGTTCACTCACGCACATTTACATTTATAATTTTTATATAATTATTTCATATATGAACAAAGATATTAGAATCAATTTATATATACATATATGGTGACAAACTTTATATAATACTAATGTATTGTAGGAGTAAAATAGAAAAATTCTAATGCAAAAATATCAAGGTCGCATAATTTTTTAATTATAAGTGATTATTGCTAACAATATTGCATGCAATTCATATTCTCAAATTCTTAGTTATATTGATACATATACTGATCTGTGCGCGAAAGTTATGTGTGAACGTGCGAGCAAGCGTGCTCCGAAAAGACAAGCGCGAAATGAGACGGCCGACGGACAAACACACCCGCGAGACGTAATTAATTCTTCGACGAAAGTAGTATAGGGGCCACTATAGTGAGACAGGAATGTCCCCCCCTTTCCCCCTTGGCGTCAGCCCCCCGCTGTGATCCCTTCCCCCCCTGTCCCCCTGGGCAGGTACCTGAGAAAAAAAGAGTGGGGACTCGTGGACGTCCACGAGGCGATTTTTTAATTTTAAAATCTTTTTTAAGAGTGGGGGGAGTCGTGGACGTGCACGAGGCAGTTTTTTTTATTTTTTATTTTTTCCTGGGAAATACTCGGGCTGGAACCTGGGTCCTCTGCTTTTCTGATCGGGGTCCTAGTGCGGTGGGCTAACTAAAATCTTACAAGAGTGAGAGTTAGATGGGACATTTAAGCGAAGAGTAGGTCCGGCCCGGCGACCGAGCGCTCCGATTGGTTTGTCCTATAGTGGCCGGTTGTTTGATTGGTTCCGATGAGCTGGAAAAACGAGAGAGAAAATAGAGTGAGAGAGAGAGAGAAAGTCGACAAGATGTTCGTCGTGTCAGCAGCCGGTAAAATATCGGCCGCCGAAGACAGTAGAGATGTCCCATTGCATTCCCCTCCCCCTCCTCCTCCTTCTCCCCCCAGCCCTGTGGAAAATCGAAAAATATCGCATGACATACGGTATCTCTCGCCTTCGACCGTCCTTACGGAAAAACTTCGAACTGCAGCGAGCGTGTCGCCCGTGTCTCTCCTTCTTGCTGAAAAAAGAAAAATCGTCTAGAGCGGAATTATCAGATATCAAGGTATACAAACGAAATACGAATCGTTGATGATCGGACATGATTGTCCGCGCCGGTCGAGTCATGCAACGCAGATAGACGCGATGTCGTTATCGGAGGCGATACGCTATCGGAGATTGAAAGAGCTATGGCGCCGCAGAGTCTAGGAAGGAAAGAAGGAAGGAGAGAAAAGGAAAAAATTGAACGTTTTCAGGTAATATTTAAAATTAATATTTTAACATTTACATTAAATTTAATATTTTTATTTACGCTACAGAAATGTTTTGTACAATTTTCTTACATTTAAATATAATATTTATAACATTTACAAAAAGATGTTAACTCT
>NW_026099016.1:0-1595 GCF_021464435.1 Cataglyphis hispanica | reverse complement strand
GCGCCCGCTAACTCATCCCCGCTCCCCGCTCGACGAAAAAACATTTCCTCCTGTTACGTCTCAACGTCAATACACAATAAAAAAATTATTAATTATATTTGTTTCGGGTCACCCTGCATTTCACCGGGTCTACCCAGGGACTCAGAGATTTTGTCAATGTGTCACTTGTTAGGTATAATTAGATAGGTCTTTTAACTTACGCAATATTTAAACCTTTACTGTATATTTAATTCCTTGCTTCTCAACTCCTTATGGTTAAGGTCCTTATGCAGGATATGGAATCCAGGTAGATGTTATTGAATTGGTAACACACTCAATGAATATATAAAACGTTTATTACTATTTAATATTACTTGTACAACTAATAGACACCTTGCGCGTGTCTCGTAATAAAGTCGGAGTCTTGGTAAATTATAATGAAGTAATTATAAGACCGTACTGGTCGTAACGTAGAACAATAGAAAATTCTAAGTCCGTATGGACAAATAAAGAAGCTTGACGACGCGGACGCCGGATTACTACTCGGAATTAGAAGACCGCTCGGGCCGGAGACTCTACTAGTTAGTATGACCGTACTAGTCGAGGCGATGAATAGTAATGAGCTCCGCGACTGCTGCATCGGACTCCCTCGATTCTGCCTGGAGTAGGTGGCGTTGTTGGTGTACTAGGTGGGGACTCTCTTTTGTGGGGATATTGCACGGGCCTTCTGTGCGTTGCATCAGCCTCCAAGTGCTTATGCACTAGCTATGCCTTTGTCTCCGGGCTGGGTCTTATCAGCAGGCGGATAAGAGTATTGATCGGCGCGCTAGTCTGAATTCTTTACAATACATAGGGTGTACTATTATAACTGTATTATATGACGTTGAATATAATAAATGTTATAACCTATTAATTTAAGCTCTTAATCTTATTTCCTATTAGTGTATGTGTATGTGTAACGTATATATATGTGTGTTCTATTCTATAGCGATTATATATTGCAAATTAATTTTTATACTTATTAAATATACTTTGCTTATATACTAGGTGTCCTAAAATTAATTAATTCTATCTTACTACTATTTTTTAGATGAATAAATCTCAGTGCCTTATATATGTGCGGGAGCATATACGTTAAGATCTATATACCGGGTGATCAAAAATTAATTATTGAATAATACTTTAAAATTTATACATATGAATTTAGAAAACGTCCGCTACATATGTTATATTTATTTATCATTATTTATAGAAATCAAAATATGCGGGGACGTCACACTCCAATAGATCGCGCCGCTCTAAGCCGCGCCGATACCGAAACCGCGACCTCGTCCTCCACGCGCGTCGTCGCGCAGCTCCAATAACACGAGAGTTCTAACCCAGATCCTCCCAGAGAGGTGCGGGTCGAGGGGAAGCCGCGCGGCAAACCGACCAGCGCGCTCCACCCCGCGCACTCCCATACCCGTCTCACCCTACCTACTCCCCCTGCTTTCCCCCGTGCCGACGCTTCCCTGCTAAAATATCTTTCTATCTCCCTTCTTTATATGGCTGTCACTCTCACTCTTACTACCGGGTCTTAAAACAAACTGAGTTAGAATCGGCCTAACCTATCTACT
>NW_026099014.1:0-1605 GCF_021464435.1 Cataglyphis hispanica | reverse complement strand
TCGGCTCGATAATCTTGCGGAATCGCGCGGAAATCAAAGGTCGACGTCGTCACTCAAAATCGAAACATCGCGCGCTTTTTCATTCGATCCGGCGTCGTCGTCAGCATCGGCGTCGCATCCGACGGACGGGAATCCGCGCTCGGAAATCTCGGCGTCAAAATCAGATCAGTCGAGAATAAATCGTCGATCAGGCGGCTCGAAATCACAGCTTGCCTCGATCACTCCAGATCGCGCTGAAAACTCGGAAATCATCGCGGATCCGGCGTCGAGTCGATATCCGCGCTGCGAGCAGTTTCAGCGTCAGATCGGACCGATCCCGACGGCCTTCAAGATAACAAAATGCATTCAGACGACTCATTTCCGAGAGATCTCAAAATCGGCGTCAGCGTCAGATCGGCGCGCGAGATCGCTTTAAATAAACATCAGCCGGAACAAGATATCGAAGCTTGTCAAGATCAGATATTCGGCATCCGCGCGCTTTGCGCTGACGAAATCGTCGGATCGACTCGGCGAAAATCAGCGGATCGCGCTTTCGTCCGCGTCCGTTTCAGAATCGCTTCCACGTCGGATCAGACAGAACTTATCGACGTCCGAGTTCAGTCGCTTGCAAGACGGTGAAGCAAGGAGTGATGAGAAGAAAGGGAGACGTATGGTGATAGCAACAGGCACTGGAAGAACGAGAAGGTGAGGAGGAGATACAAGAGGAGGACGGGGAAACGAGGAAGGGGAGGGAGTTATTAGCTATGTAAACCTTATAGGCTAGGACGGGGTAGGAGAGTGGTGGAGAATGGCAATGTAAGAGATTGTAACCCTAAAGGAACAATAAATCTTATATCTATCTATCTATCTATCTATATAATATGATATATTATGGCATATTATGATAATGAGATATATTATAATATAATACACATTTTTGTGTATGCGTTTTTTATATAGAGAATACGTATCATTTTTTTACAAAAACTTATGAAATAGCACGTAAAAGTGAAAAAGAAGCAGCAGACATTTCAACGTCGAAAGAAGGGAGATTAGAAGATCTTAATAGTTTAATACAAAATTTAAAAAAAAGATTAATAAAAAAACCACGGTTTCATGATGTGCTTGATGGCTATGTAATAATAGTAATTATATTTATTGCTTTTTCACAGTTAAAAGCATTTTATGATAATTAAATATTATTATGCATTAATATTATATATTAATATTAATTATTATTAAATATTATTATATAATAATATTAATTATATTATATAGGTCATTTAACAAAAAAATCTCACAGGTCTTATGTGCGAAAATCCAGCAAAATTAGTACTGTTAATGATAACGAGGAATTAGACAGTATACTTTTATGTTTTTTCTTCCTCTCGACTCCTTTTTAATTGTCTTTTTCAATATTTAAGTCATTCACATTAATATCCATATTATGTACTATTAGATACTAAATGTAAAATAAAAAAGTAATTAAGAAACTATTTCATGATAAATTCGATAATTGTTACAATAAAATAAAATAGTTGCTTTTATTTCTTTTTATAATTATAAGTCTTTTAATGTTAATTAAATATTACAGATTAATAAATTACAGATTAATAGATTATATGA
>NW_026099013.1:0-1613 GCF_021464435.1 Cataglyphis hispanica | reverse complement strand
TAAAACTCTAATAAAATAAATTATAAATAATGGATAAAGAACTACTATATATCAAATATAAATTTGATATTTATAAAAATCTGAAAATGAATACCTTTCACTTAAAATTATTAAAACTAAAATAATTAAAATGAATCTAACCTCATAAGATAGTATTTGAGATACAGATCGTATTGATCCTATCATAGAATATACTGAATTAGCCGATCATCCTATAAAAATTATAATATATCCCCAATAGATATAAATAAAAATATTATTAATACAAGAATAATTTAAAAATATACATTAGTAATATACGGAAATAATATTCATATAATTAACATTAAGCCAAATCTTAATACTGGACATAAATAAAATAAATTATAATTAGATTTATATTCATAAAATAATTCCTTATTTCATAATTTAATTGCATCCCTAAAAGGTTGCAAAATCTCGATAATCCCTACTTTATTTGGCCCCTTACGCAACTGTACGTAACCACAGAATTCCTGTTCGAATAAAGTTAAAAGCAATTCCCACTAATAAAATAAATAACAAAATAATTAAATTCAAAACATTTAACTTAGTATAATTAATAAATCTCATTTATAAAAATTGTTGCTCATATACTCTTTCTAAATTATATATATATATATATATATATATATATATATATATATATATATATAGATGTATTTAAATTCTAAATTTAAACACTTATCTGCCAAAGTAATTTTTTCAATTATAACTTTTAAATATTTAATTTTATTCATTATAAAAAAATTATTTCAAATAATTAGTCCTTTCGTACAAAATTATTTAACTACAATTATAGATAGAAACCGATCTGGCTCACACCGATCTTAACTCAAAATCATGTAAAATTTTAATAGTCGAACAGACTAAAATATTAAACTTTTCTATTTCATTTTATTTTAATTCAACATCGAGGTCTTCAATTTATAAGCTATATAAATTTTTTATTTATTATAAAATTAATTTATATAATAATATAAATTACTATCAATAATAATGAAACAATAAAAATAAATATAAAAATTTTATATAACTTTTTATTTACTTTAATTTCTTTAATTACTCTTAAAATTAAATTTTTTCTTATAAATTCAATTCATTTCTTATTCAATCCATAAATTTCAATTCCAATATTCAAAAATGGTCGATAAATTCATAAATATATATAATTTAAAAATCATATTGAACTAAAATATATCTATAAATATATAAATTTATTAAATTTTTAAAATAAACAGAATATCCTAAAACTATTCTTATCAATATAATATTAATATTGCTATTATTTTTACATCAATATCTATTAATATAAACTAATAATTATCAAAAATAATTATCAAAAAAAATTCAAATTAATAATGATCCACTAATTAATCTTAATGTTATTAAAATAATTTTAGCAAAATTTGTTAATTTATCTTCTTTATAATAATAAAATCTTCTTCTCTTACCTCACCAAAATAAATATAATAAAATAAATGCACTGAATAAGATACTGTAAAAGAAAGTGATAATATTCTTATAATTAATAAAAATACATTTATATTTATTATATAAATAGACTCTATAATTAAATCTTTTGAATAAAATCC
>NW_026099012.1:0-1625 GCF_021464435.1 Cataglyphis hispanica | reverse complement strand
GTCATCTATTTTAGACTATTTTCAACTATTTATGTCTGAGGAACTCGTACAATATATTGTCGATGAAACAAACGACTATCTGGCTCATAAGAATTTGGACGCTCCGACGACAATAGACGAACTCTACTGTTTTTTTGCATTGTCTTTACTGATGACACGCAACAAAAAACTGAAAATCCAAGAGTATTGGTCGAAAGATAAATATTTGCGTTCCAGTATTTTTCCTGAAATTATGATCAGAGATCGCTATCTTTCGCTACTCAGCACAATCCATTTTACACACGAATCTGGGCCTAGTGATGATCGTTTAGTAAAAATTAGAGCAGTAGTCAATATGTTCCGAAAATCTTTCAATCACACGTTCCATCCATTTCAAGACCTTTGTATTGATGAAAGCCTTATGTTATACAAAGGCCGTTTGTCATTCAAACAATATATTCCTTCGAAAAGGAATAGATTTGGTATCAAATCTTACATGCTTTGTGATTGCAAAACCGGCTACGTGCAGGATATTATGGTTTATTGCGGACGTTCAACATTTGTTGAAAATACAGACACGGCGATTGGAAAATCGGGTGCAATAGTTTTGTCGCTTTTACGACCTTTCTTACAAAAAGGTCACACACTCTATCTAGACAATTTCTATTCGAGTCCAGCATTATTTCGATTGTTGCATAATAATAGTACTAATGCGTGCGGCACGGTTAGCAAAAGAAGGAAAGGCATGCCAAAGTTTCAAGAACGTCTGAAAAAAGGAGAGGCATGTTTTCGTTCCTCAGACAGTTTGCTAGTGATGAAATGGTTAGACAAAAGAGAAGTCTATATGATTACAACCATGCATACTGCCGATTTTGCTGCCGTGTCTAGATATAGAGGATCACAGAATGTTGCTAAGCCCGTATGTGTTATCGACTATAATAAATCAATGGGCATAGTAGACAAAGTCGATATGGTTACCAGCACTGTCAATACAACCCGAAAATCGATGAAATGGTACCGCAAATTTTTTTTCCATATGATAGATATTTGTGTGTGGAATTCGTATTGCCTCTACAAGTATAACCGAAGAAAAGTAATTTCCATTGCCAAATTCCACTTGCAGTTAATAAAACAAATGGTTGCAAAATGGCGGCGCAATAATGTAATTCGGCATGAAGGCAGACCGGTCGACAACCCAATGAGGTTAACAGATCGGCATTTTCCATCTTTTTATAAAGGCAAAAATAAAAATCTTAAACGCAGATGTGTCGTCTGCAGCAAGAATGACAAAAGGTCCGACTCACGATACGAGTGTAAAGAGTGTGATGTTGGTTTATGCGTAGATCCATGCTTTAGAATTTACCATACGAACTTATACTACTAATCACTTTATATTAACTTGTTTGCGGACAATAATTTATTAAAATTTAAATCTTACTTGTAACTTTTAAGCTGTAAATATTTTCATACTAAAAATGTAAATAACACTCATTATATAGTAACAAAGATTGTTTTATTTAGCAAGATTGTTACTTGAGACCTAGGAAAATGTATATAGAGCAACAACGCATATTGTGCGTACTCGCGGCGCGCACGCCCGTACAGAGACACCACTTCGGCGGACTGGACATCCGAAGCGAAAGGGT
>NW_026099011.1:0-1626 GCF_021464435.1 Cataglyphis hispanica | reverse complement strand
CGGCGGATAAACATCATCCGGCGTCGGATCAAATCGTTTTCGCGAAAATCAAATCACCCTCGTCAAAATCGTCACTCAAATTAAAGCATGGATCGCGCGTCAATCTTTTCAAATCGTTGCCAGTGATTTATAAAGAGAGTGAGAAAATAAGAGAATCACGGGTAGCTCCGCAAAACGCGGACGACCCTTAGTGATGGATAAAGAGAATGAGTGAGAGAGTAAGAGAATCACGGGTAGCTCCGCAAAAAGCGGACGACCCTAGGTGACTTATAAAGAGTTTCGGAAGTATGGGAAGGAAATGTAATAACAATAATTTACTTTTAATAAATAATTCTAAATTGTTAATGGTAAATATAACAGGATTTTTGAATAAAGTTTAGTCGGGTGGTTAACCAAGAATTATTTGGATTAATTAGTTGAAGAATTTAAGCACTTACTACTTGTTGAGTGCGATGATAAAATAACGTGATCGACCCTGTAGATTTTGGCTCTCGAGCTCGTCGGGTGGAGGTTGACTGCCTCAGTGTTCACAATAAGGTTGATTGGTTCCGGACAGTCTTGGTAACACTAAACGCACTATAAGATCTTAACGCGAATTTCACTGAGGGCAGGAATCGGTTCACGATAAAGTCTTGAGTGCTTAAGGTACGTCACAAAGTCTTTTCGCGAGGACACGGCACTCTTGGCGCTATATTCTCGACCGAGTATAAGGAGACTGCCCGAAAGACTGAACTTTGGAACGTTAGAGAGAGCGTCCCGTGGTCTTGTCCGACGTTTATTAAACCCTTTTGCTCCTCCTCTCCATTGGTTTGTTAATCTATTTTAACGAATAGTTGTTTCTAATCACGCCCTCCGATTTTTCCTAGGGCGTTGCTCTAGATTCTTAGATCATAGGTATTGGTTGAGTTTGACCAATGGAGAGTAGTTGCTATCGGGCGAGGGTGAGGCTTTCGTTTTACGGATTGAGTCATGCTCAGTTCGCAGTAATCACCTAAGTTGACATTTTACTTGGAATTTATGATAAACATATAACATGAGCGGGTGGTCTGGCGATCGAGCGCGCGGCGTCGAGTGTCGCGAGTCTCAACTCCGGATCATCAATGGATCATTATTTTTGTGCTCTGTTTATTATTTTTTTAGTTTAAAATTCTTAGGTCTGATATCCGAACTCGAGCTCGAGTATCTCGCTGTCTGTTTGTCATGGTTTAAAATTTCTAGTGCTTGACTATCTGTATTTTTTTTGTTTAAAAATTCCGAGCCTTTAGAGTGAGTTATAATGTTTAAATTTATGGATCTGTTTTTATATTTGACTTTCGACAACGAGATTACACAGTCTCGCTTTTCAGACTTCGCCTGTTTATTCTTTCTGTCGGACGTAGACCATTTCTTAGAACGTAATTTATGTCACTAACAAATCTTATGTCATTAACGAATTTTCGATGAAAGAAACAATCATGCAGTCTCTTGGACGCAATAATTTATAAAATCTCAGGTGTCAATGAGATCGGACAACATCGATCAGTCGTCAATGAATCATCGATCCATCGTCAAATCAAATTAAATCATCGCATCAAAATAAATCGTCGTCGTCGTCGTCATCGTCAAAATTTCAAAAAAAGAGAGTGT
>NW_026099010.1:0-1629 GCF_021464435.1 Cataglyphis hispanica | reverse complement strand
ATTATTTTGGGTGACTCCCCTTATTCTTCCCCTCATCGCCCCCCTCACTAAGAAGACCCCCTCGGACTACGGGGTACTGACAGCGAACCAGAGATAGTATCCACAGGGACCGAAGACTCGTCTCGGTCCGAACGGGAGCCGTCATCCCACTGGCCAAACTTTTCTGAGGACTACTACTTCCGGACATTGGCCCAATTCCCCCCGATATACGACCCACTTCCGGACGGAGCCATTTGCATAGGGCCCGGCCCGGTGGACCGCGAGGAATTGCTGACTGCACTGACGGAGGGCCTACCAGACACCGTAATCCCGTGGTTCGTCCCGGGGTGTCACTATCCTGTCGCTGTTCCTATAGAAGTCCTCTGGAGACAATTCCTCTGTATCCTAGAGGAGATCCCATAACATATATACACACATATACATACAAAGACATATAAATATAAAATAATAGTTAATAAGCGATATATACTAAGCTAAATGTTTAACTAGATAAACTTAATAATTTGTTCCTTGCTCTCATTTTTCTTTTATTACGCAATAAATGTGAAAACTTGATATGTAAACAATAATATTTTTTTTGCTTAACCCTTTTCCTATCTCATATCCCGAGATCGCACAAGGTCCCGTCCCGGGTAATAAGGATTTAGTTCCTTTACCGAAAAGGGGACCATCGAACGAACGGCCTACTGACCGAGTAAAAGCGACCCTTCCGGTCGTTGACCTGTCGCAGGCCCAGCTCAATTCGTTCGACTCCGAGACACTCGCTGTCTAGCGTTTGTCTAGCGGAGTTAAGTAGGTTACGCCCTCCCGCTGACTCTGACTCTTAAGGGTCTGGACGTAACACTACATTATAATGGTATTCGGTAATGTCCCCATGGTAACGAATTGGTCGAGTCAGGTACGATATATCGCTTGTCATCGTATGGACTTAGAGCAATTTTTGTCTCACGAATGGTATATACTTCATGCAATTTTGACCTTATACATGATTGCTGTCGAGTCATTTCAATCTCTTCGTGAAGGCACCGCGTGTAATTATCAAAAGTTATAGTACGTGCAACGACGTTACTTCTGATGCCTTTAATCTTTTTAGTATCTTTTTTACCATCTACTCGTAACGCGTACATTTTTGCTCTAAGTCCAACGAATTCGGTCATGATCGCACCATTATTTTCATCAAGCCCGGGACTTTTTTATTTACAAGCGGTATATCGTACGCCTTGTTAGCGTACGGTATCGGATAATCGCTCGTATCGAATCCATCGATATCGCGTTTCATATTCTCATATATATCGTCGCATTTAATGTAATAAATTAAATTATCTGTATCGGTGTACTTTACAATTTTCATGATATAACGGTAGCATGTATTCATGATGAAATTCGTACAAACACACTGTAACGATGCATCACCCCATAGTAGTATAGGGGCCACTATGGTGAGATAGGAATGTCTTTCCTTTTCCCCCCTGGCGCCAGTCCTCCGCTGTAATCACCCCCCTGCCCCCCCCCTGCGCAGGTACCAGAGAAAAAAAGAATGGGGACTCGTGGACGTCCACGAGACAATTTTTTAATTTTTAAATTTTTTTTTAAGAGTGGGGAGTCGTGGACGTCCACGAGGCAATTTTA
>NW_026099009.1:0-1636 GCF_021464435.1 Cataglyphis hispanica | reverse complement strand
CATTTCCGTGTTATATATAATATATATATATATTAGGTTGGCAACTAAGTTCCCGCCTTTTTTTAAATTTTAACATTCCGCATGTCATTAAATGTTTTTGGCATAATATTTTAAATCATTCAAAAGAGGATGTTTTGTTCTACCGGAATCTATGTTTTTTTTGTTCGAGTTAATTGATGTTAATTTTCAGATCATTAAAATGGAATGTCAAGTTGAGAAAAATGAGCATTTTGGATACCTCCTTCTTTTTGCTATATATATATATATATATAGATTATGTCTGTCAAAGAACTGGAGAAGTTCGGGTATATATATATATATAATACACACACACACACACACACACACACGCGCGCGCGCGCGCGCGCGCACACACACACATACACATATATATATAACTATAATATGGAACATACTGTTTTCACGCATATATTTTTTAATGCGTAAATATAAAGTGGAAAGTTATAAACCTATATGGAATCTTACTTCACATTAAAAAGTATATGCTTAGAGACAGTATGTTCCGCCCTCCTACCCATACGGGGGGGGGGCTCTACTTCCAAAAGATATAACCTAACCCAAACCTATTTCTGATTTAAAACTAAAATTTGGTTTGGGTTAAATTCGTTAGATTATATCTTCCGGTATTGGAGCCTCCCCGTAGAGGGAGCGGAACCTACTGTGTGCACGCATATACTTTACAAAGCAAAGCGAAATCCGTTTCTTGTTGAGTGGATGGGAAAGTATATGCGTGGACGCAGTGGGTTCTTCTCCCCCCCCCCTTTACGGGGGACTCCATTATCATAAAATTAGACACAGGTTTGCGTTGAACCTCGCTTTACGTAGAAAGTAAAAAAATCCAAAGAGCTTCGTCTCTGGAAATGTAAATAAACTCTTTTTCCACATCTGATCTATGCAAATGCAACGTAAACAAACTTTATTTTTCCTTATTTTATAACAGAAAATACATTAAAACTGTGAAACTTTAACATTCAAAATATTTAAATATCCCAAAAACTGTAAGAGACACTCGATTAAGTTGTAAGGAAATGTTATTCAGGGTCATGTCTTCGACACAAATATGTCAAGGTCAAAGTTATCGGTGAGGTGTAACCTTTTATGCATATTTACCATATACAGGGTGTCCGAATTTTCGGACACACTGTATATATATGAGAATAAACAGAATTTAAATTTGTTAATTATTTTGTTTGTTATTCTTATAATTACGTTAAATCTTACAGTCTACTTACTCACCAAATTAACAATACACATAGAAAAAAAGATAGATATATAAAAGAAATGTCCCGTATTGCGTCGACAAGTCCTCAAATTTGTTCTCAAGAATAAAGATAAGAAGGATCGTCAATATTTAAATGAAAACGACGTAATGTTTTTTGTCTTTGAAAAAAAAAGGAACCACTATTTTCGCACGCGAATAATTTAGGTATGTTCCACTGCAGCTGAGTTTCTTTTAGTGATAATTAATGACTTTGAAACCAAACCGATGTATCGATCATTTGATCCCAACAAAAGAACCATAAATTAATCTGAGACTTATATAGACAAGCGACTTGCGACACTTGATGCGATAGACCGGCACTCGCCAAATGATGAAAATTTTAGGAAAGGTCGG
>NW_026099008.1:0-1655 GCF_021464435.1 Cataglyphis hispanica | reverse complement strand
TCATTTTATAAAAAAATACAATATAGATGCATAATAAAATAGATCAAGGGGGATATCTTCTTCTATCATTACGAAGTCCTCACCCGATCTGAAACAGAAACCAGCAATTTCTGAATTCAACTATAAAATAATAAAGAAAACCACACTCAAGAATAGACGTATTATTACCAAAATAAAGAAATTGTTCCTAGGGATCCCATGGCTCCTCTACCTCCACAATTTCGTAAGGCTCCATGCCGAACAATTTTGTTAGGTCAAATATGTCGAAGTCGACGCCGTTACACTCCTCCGCCTCCCTCGCTTCCTTTGTGTCGCGCCAAAGGTCCTCCAAATTTCGACACGCCTCGCGACGCACCGCCCTCACCCATTGGCGATTCTCTATATTTATAAATCCTTTTATCTCTACGTCACTGAAGAACTGGAAAATATAAAATTATATATAATAAATATACGTGTAATAAATTGAGGACGTATGTACATGTAAGTTAACACTCATATATACGTACACACATACATGCAGATATATTATACACACATATATGTATATATATATTATCTCAAATTATTACTTACTTCTGTAGGGCACATTACACGAATCACTTTGTCCAATATAAAAAGGCCTTCCATTTTTTTTAAGCAGATGCGTGATGTCGTGCTATGTCCGCTGACGTACTGACGGAAATTTCTTAGCGGCGTCCCGCCGTTCTATTGACCGTACCCAATAGATATCCCATGTATGGCCACTTGAAATAGTAAACAAAAATACGATACAGTTAAATACATATAACTCGGTAATACCATATAGGAATCACATAAAAAAAAACAATTCATGAAATATTTATAATATAATACTAATAAACTTATATTCCAATTATCTATTATATTCTATTATTATCAAATCAATTGTTATCAAAACAGTCAAAAATTACCTTGCAATAATATGCGCAACTGCGTTGTTCTTTTATGAGATTGATGTGCACCACCAAATGTGAATGACAAGAATATATTTTTCCAATTATTCCACAAACAATAATATATACACAACGATATTGTACACTATGTACACAAAGTGATCTATAACAAAAGATAATATATATAATAATTTAATATATATATATTTATGTATAATACAAGCTCGTAGAGAAGCAAATATGTTTTAATGTTCTCCTAATTTATAAATTAAAATATTTGATAAATTTTATTAAAACAAAGGTATTTTATTAAACTAATTCACTAAGAAAAGCATCTTTATGTAATTGATATTACATAAAGATACAAGATTAATCCTACAACACATGTTTTTGCATTTTACGAACAGAAATACAATTAAAAACAATATTTTCTTTTTTGTTATAGCAAAATAATTTAATAAAGCTAATATTTTGTGAAGTTAATATTAATCCATTTATCTAAAAATTAATAAAAGATATTGCGCTCCAACATAGCCTCAATTTTTAGAATATATTAATCTTATTAAAAATAAATTAATATAGACAAAAAAAATATGTATTATAAATTATATTATAAACTTTTGCCAATTTATTGTTTAAGATTTACTTAATTAAATATTAAGAAAAGAGATTACCTTGGATTATGCCAAATGCTTATAATTTTCACGCGCTTTCCTTAGACCGCTGAACACAAAGAGACTGATC
>NW_026099007.1:0-1660 GCF_021464435.1 Cataglyphis hispanica | reverse complement strand
ACCATATGGAACTAAAATAATAAGGATTAATAAAATTAGTTAACAATTAAAATAAAAGCAAATGGATTACATAATTATTCTATAGGTATTTTGTAGGGATAAAAGCGGTACTTAATTACTAGCTAAAATATAGTTTTAAAATTGGCAGGACGTTACAATATACATCTATATCTACATACATACCTGTATTTAAAAGCTAATCTCGAGTGGCAATATGAGCAACATGAACAACATGAGCAATATTAACTTTATTAATTTTTATACACTGACCACGTATGGCGTTCTACGCCTACGCTGCCATAAATTTAATAAAGTATATGTGTATATACATACTCAGTTCCGTCCTATTTGTTACGTGGATTTCAAATCCCTACATCCCCATGGAGCGGAATAAGCGCAAGCAAAACAAACAGAACATCTTTAAAATGACTTTCTTTTAAAATATTGATTTTATCAATAAATCATTTTTTATCATCGTGTACATAAATATTGAAATAAATGCGTTCATATTGGAAATATTGATTAAAAATATTAAATAAATTAAATAAGTTTCAACGTGGTTTTAGCCTTTTTGAAATAATGACTTGTGATTGGTTGCAAATTGGTCCGCGATGCGCTCGTTATACTTCATGGGGATGTAGGGATTTAGAATCCACGTAGCAAAAATTGCGGAATGCTCGTGATTGGTTCCGCTCTGTTCCGCGTTATGCTATTCCGCTGCATGAGTTTCGCACCCTAAATCCATCACTGATCTTTTAATTGAGTTATCCTTGTCCAGATAACGACGAGATTCAGAGTTAGTGATAGATTTGTTGCGCAATGTAAAATAATTCAATGATACGCACGTACATTATACGTATAATTATTAATTAATGATAAATACCGTAAAGGAATTTTTAAATAAAATCTAGATTACATGACTACGTAATGACACATCTTACAAGCAATATCCTAGGTATTTGAGCAGGTGCTGTCGGAGGATCTTTCTGGCGATCGTCATGCGATCGTGCGATCATGCGATCATGCGATCGGCAAGAAAGAGCATATCAAGAGACACGGTAGTGTCACGCGCCAAATTCATGCGAGCAGCGAGGCACTTCGGGTATTTATACGCGAGTCGACCAGTTCGGCCAGTTACGAATATCTTAATTAGATTATCGAATTCTTTATAACGGCTGAACGGATCGACTTTTGTAGACTTTTAATCGATAGATCGGGATTGAATTATATAATAAAAGTGTTTTTATTATTACTTTATATGTATTATAAATAGAGATATAATTTGTTAAAGTTTTAATTGTGAAAATTCTATGTAAGATACGTCGTCATACCTTCTTGTGAAAAATACGTTTCCACCTTCTAACACAAGAAGGCACCAGAGGTTCACGATATTACTAGCGCTCTGTAATATAACGGCGCTTAGTGATATTAATGACTTTAAATTAACTGATCATGTTGATTTATTATCGATATATCGATATAAATTCTGCCTTTAATAATGATTCTATAAGAAAAAAATTGAAGACGTACAATATTAGCTATTAAAAATTAAGAATAATTTCAATATATATATATTGAAATGTTATAACCAGAGAGAAGCCTGAAAGCGACTGTAACGTCCTGCCAATTTTAAAAACTATATTTTAGCTAGTAATTAAGT
>NW_026099006.1:0-1672 GCF_021464435.1 Cataglyphis hispanica | reverse complement strand
TACGAGCAATATTAACACTATTCCTACCAGGACCGGTCAAATGACCGTTTTTAAATTTTCAATTGGAATTTCCTACATTCAACGTAAGTGAATCGCCTTTAAACTTTACGACTTTTCCTCATATATATGTATGATACATTTTTCAATATTCACTTATTTTTTTATTGTTTATTTTCTGAGAAATATTTGTAGTCTGTCTTACCTACCACGACCGGTCATTTGACCGGTAGTACGATTTATACATTTTTGTAATAGTTTCTCTTTAAGACTCAATGCCAAAACTATAAAGTCGTTACAAACGAAAGGTAATGTAGTTGTGGCACGATTTTATCCGAGAAGTGCCTTCCAGAAAATGGTTTACGGCACTTCCAAGTGTTTACAGTTCTCGCTCGACTATCGGGTTAGCGGTGTTTATTTGCTTGATTGATATCCGATACGGTCCAGATCCTCGAATGTTCTTACGCCATCTTATCTACTATGACGTAAAATAAATAAACTTATAACTGAAGGAAATGTATAGACGTCTTCTCACGAATTCAAATCAGTATAGTCTTGCGACACGAACAGAGTGCATCGAAACGTGAAAGTCACAAAGAGCATACTTGGCAGTCTATTATTATTTTGTAATATTTTATATCGTATTACGTGTTATAAGTGCAATTTTCAAAATAGTGAACAAGACTAACAATACGTCGCAGTAAGTTTCACATTTTATCTTTTATTCATTTTTTTATCTATTTTGATTTACATTTTCATATTTTAGTTTTTATTTTCTCCGTTGAATATTTACCCCAAAATGTCAAGACGTTTGAGGAGTGCGAATGTATTATTAGAGAGAATAAATGATATCGATGCAGAATGTTCTGAAGATGATCAGGAAATTCTGGATATGGAAAATGACAATAAGGAAAATTAAATATTGCACAATACTGAAAAACGACGACATGGCACTTTTCTCAACCAAACTCTATCGCTCAAATAATTGTATGTTGACAATTTACAAAGCCAAACCAAGAAAGTTCTAATTCTCAGTTCAATGCACAACTCCGTACAAGTTGAAGAAAATGACACCCGAACACCGGAGACAATTCAATTGTATAATAGCACAAAATTTGGCGTAGATGTGACCGATCAAATGGCCAGAAATTATTCGGTAAAATCTAAATCTCGGAGATGGCCTTTGCAAGTATTTTTTAATATCTTGGATTTAGCCGGAATAAATGCATGGGTGTTATATAAAGAAACTACGGGAGGAGAAATTACAAGACAGGAATTTCTATTCCAATTGGCAGAAGAACTTGCCATCGAATACCAACAAGAGCTCGGCAAAGAAAATCAACCAATACCCATCGCAAGTACAAATACAGGTTCCCGTGAACGGAAAACATGTCAGATAAGGTATTGTAAAGATAATAAGACGAACAAAATCTGTCTAAAATGTAAAAAGTACGTATGCGGAAAATGTACAGTTGAGAAGCCCATTTGTAAAAAATGCGACGAAAAAGAATAAAATGTAGATTATGTACTCTTGAATAAAAGAAAATATATTTTTATACTGGTAAACTGGCTATTGGTCTGCATTCAATATTGAAAAATATAAGTTGTGAAAGACCGGTCATTTGACCGGCCGCGGTAGGAATAGGTATACGTGAAGTGTCGGTAGGAATAGTGT
>NW_026099005.1:0-1676 GCF_021464435.1 Cataglyphis hispanica | reverse complement strand
TGGAGAATCGGCATTCGAGCACTTGCAGATCAGCGCGTTTCAGGCGTCAGGATCCAGAAAAATCGTTCATCAGCGTCGCGTCGATCAATCATCTCTCTCACGCTCAAAATGGATCCGGAAGAATTTCGATCAAAAACTCAGAATATCGGCTCGAGTCAAAATTTCCTCGAAAAAGATTTCGTGCGTCGAATTTTCTCAAAAATCGAATCTCGATCGGGCGCTTTTCGGCAAATCGTTTGTCGAGATCAATCGCGCAGAATCAAAGTCGATTTTGCGATCAAAGAATCCGATCAGGCATTTCATCGAATCGCGCGGTTCCGGATCAATCAATCCGTCGGCAGGATCGAAGATCAATCGATCGCTTTTGGCTTGCAGATCTCGGAGATCAATCAAAATATCGATTTCAAGCGTTGCGAACTCGAACAGACGGCGGGTCGCTCAGGACTCAGGCATCATCGGTTCATCAGGCATCGTCGGGCATCCAGAAAGATCGTCAAATTCACGGTAATCGACAATCAGTCAGGATGAAAGTTATGTATTGACAAGTGTAATATTGAATACCCTTTTTGGGGACAATAAAGATGCTATTGAATTGAAATTGAATACTTCGAAGTTTAATTTTAATATAATATTAATAAATGTAATACATTTAAAATAAATAAATGTATATATTGCGACGACTTTTTCCTCCGCGAACTCTGCGCGCGTCCGCCGTCGCGATCTCTCCGTCGCACGGATGTTCCGTTGCGCCGGCGAACGGGAGTACGATTCGCCGGTCGGGAGATACGGGAAAAGGGATCGTCGACAAAAACACAGTGAATAAAGAAATGGTTACACGCCGGGAGGGAACGGGATGGAAGGTGTTCCGCGCGTGCCGTGACGAAACCTTAAAACTCGCGAGAATTTAGATTGGGCGTCAGATACGGTCTTGCACGTATCAATTCGTCAAATACGTGAGATAGACGCGAAAAAGACGCGAAGAAAGAAGTCGATTTCATCGCGGGCGGACTAGTTCACCTAACGATAGAGGGGCAGGACGGATGTTGGACGAACCATATATGAAGGAAAGAGGCGACACAGACAGAACGACAAATACGCGTAAAAGAAATTAAATTCGTCAAGCGTAACAAGGAAATAATATTTTTATTAATTTAGAAAAGATGCGTCCGAATGATGAACAAAGATTAACGGTGGTATGACGGTGTCAATAAATTCGCGGAAGCGAGATTGAGTGTTAGAGACGGCTTAGCGCCACCGAAAGTAAGACGCCGTTAAATCAGGGTCGATCGGGCCTGTGCCCGAGCGCAATTATATCAGGTCGATTATTGGATCCCTCGTGGATCGATAATATATCGCTCGCTATCTCAACATGCCGTACGTCAACCACATGCATCCAGTGCACCTCTAAGTACCACGAAAATATTGCTCGCAGCGCTCAGTATGATATTTCGTACCCTCCGCGAAAGCACTCATCCATTCTAACGCATATGACTCGACAAAGAAAATAATCGACAGAAATATTCGCACAAAACGCATTCACACTCGACGGTTAATAACGGGATACATAATCGCGAGACACACTCACACTCGGCGACCTCACACATACACGATTTAGACGCTAGACGGGCGCGAAATTACGCGACTAATATATTACGCCGTAGTCTCGGTCCGCGATC
>NW_026099004.1:0-1689 GCF_021464435.1 Cataglyphis hispanica | reverse complement strand
GTCATAATCGTTATAATCGTTAATCAATTTATCGATTCAGTGCGTGAGTGTAAAAATGTAAATGTATCGATAGAAAATAATCGATAGAAAACTCGTGCTATTCGCTGCCGTGCAGCAATTATTTGTTTAATTATTTTATTTATGAAGAATCTCTACAAGGTAAGAATAAGTGAGTGAGTGAACGAATGAGAGGGTGAATGAGTGAGTGAGCGAACGAGCGAGCGAGCAAGCAAACAGCATTAGAGAGCGAGAAAGAGTGAGTGAGTAAGAGAGAGAGAGAGAGAGAGAGAGAGAGAGAGAGAGAGAGACAGAGAGAGACATAGAGAGAGAGAGAGAGTGTGTTTTGTGTGTGTATGTGTGTAAAAGTGTATGTATGTATGTAATACGCGTACACGTTCTCATACATGGACACACACACACACTCATCGCGTATAGCAAACAGCTGTTCGAGTGCTGTAACGGGGTGATTTAGAACAATAGTTCGTTTTTAAAAAATCGTATTCTTGAATGATTTCTAAGATCATTTTTCCTTTACGAAAATTTCGTCTGAAGCTTAGTTTTTAAATTAAAAAAGGAAATAGTGAGCGATTTACGGGATGGGTACGCTGTAGCGCTCGAGTCAGCTGTAGCGAGCGCTTCGCGTAAGCGCCTGCAAAGAATGGTAAGTTGCGCCGCCCCTGCCTACCATATCTACCCGTCCCGTAATTCGCTCACTATTTCCTTTTATAATTTAAAAGCTAAGCTTCAGATCAACTTTTCGTCAAGAAAAAATCGTGTTAGAATTCATTCAGGAATACGATCCTTTAAGGTCACTATACTTGTTTTGATACACCCTGTATATCTATATTTATATCTATATATATATTTATATCTATATCTTTATTTATATTTATATTCATGTTTATATATATATATATATGATTTATTTAAAATGGGTAATTGTATTAAATTTTATTAAATAGAATTTTATCTAATATTTTTATTAAAATATAAGAGAAAAAAAATAAAAAGATAAATGTAAGATAGAATTTGTCTAATTGTAACATAAGGATATTCAATAATTTGTGCTCCTGCTCATGTTAGTAGGATAAATGTGTTAATAAAAATTCGGTATATTAATTGATTTAAAGGATAGAATATTATTGAGTCAAATTTTATATTAATTAATGGAAGGAAATATAAAATAATAATAGAGGATAAAAGATCAATTACTCCTCCTAATTTATTAGGGATTGAACGTAAAATTGCATAAGCAAATAAAAAGTATCATTCAGGTTGAATATGAACAGGGGTAACTATAGGATTAGCAGGGATAAAATTATCTGGATCTCCAAAAATATATGGGTATTCAAGGTTAATAGTTCAAAATAAAAAGAGAAAAATTCTAAATCCTACTATATCTTTTATAGTAAAGTAGATATGAAAGGGAATTTTATACAAGTTTCTATTAATTCCAAGGAGATTTGAGGATCCTGTTTCGTGAAGAAAGAATAGATGTAATATTACTATTATTGAGATTATAAAAGGTAAAATAAAATGAAAGCAATAGAATCGATTTAATGTAGCATTATTAACTGAAAATCCTCCTCAAATTCATTGAACTATTAGATTTCCGATATAAGGAACTGTAGAAACAAGATTTTTTAATTACAGTTGCTCCTCAGAATGATATTTGTCCTCAAGGAAGTA
>NW_026099003.1:0-1692 GCF_021464435.1 Cataglyphis hispanica | reverse complement strand
TTGTTCGAGATTCCATCTCGAACTTAGCATGTTGTTGCCGCGCGACCGCGTCGCCGCCGCGCGTGCGATGCGAGGCGGCGTTTCTGCGACCGAGTGAAAACGCGCAGCATCAACAAACACCGTCGCCCTTCTCGAAGGATCCAAGATTAAATTGTGACAAACAAGTCACATAAAAACGGTCGGCGGAAATGAGCAAATTTCGGGAACCTTCTGGATCCTTTGAGAAGGCGGCGACTTTATAAAAGTGAGCCGGCGGCCGCAATCCGCGCATTCCGCTCAGAGTAATCGACGCGTGTACGCTATTCAGGTGATTGAAGAAATTCGGTTTCGTTTATAGAAATAGTCATATATTTCAGTGCCGTTGTGTGACTACCGGAGTTATTTCGAGACAGACGATTTATCGCTGTTCATCCGCCGCGTGCGAATTACAGTCGTATGACGCGTGTAATCAATCTTGTAAAAAGTGTACATATTATATTCGTCCTAGAATTAATCGCGTCTCGATACTCGCGGATGTGTTTGTCCGTCGTCCGTTTCATTTCGCGCTTGACTTTTTTGAGCACGCTCGCTCGCACGCTCACTTACAACTTTCGCGCACACATGTAAAACACAAAACATGCTATATTAAAATGCTTTTATAACTTTTCATATTTTAATTTTAAAATTTGTTATAGTATTATTATTGATTATAGTTATAAATATTTATTTCTATAATGTTTATTTATATAATAATATATAAACATTTTTCTTATATTTATTTATTTCAATTATAACTTATAAAATATTTTAATCTATATAAATAATTATATCTTTTCATATTTATGTAACCGTGTCTTTTTCTTGTTATTTTTAACTTTTATGTTTTTTATTAGCGTATTATAATAATTAATTATATCTATTTAGAGATTATAAAGATTATGTGAACACATTTCTTTTATCTTAAAATCTTCTTTTGGTTTTTATTATCATTTTAATAGCATATGTGGAATAAAAAATATTTCTTCGCATTTAATTTTTATTTAATTTTTTTCATTTAAATATGATTTAAAGAAAAAAACTTAAATAATACAAGATTATCGTAACAGATTAATAGTAACACATTGTGCATATATGTGTATTGTACAAATTACTATCTATTACTATTGTTACTGATACTATAGTTTCTTTTTTTAAGATTAATCATATTTTTTTTTTTTTTGATAAAGAAGTCTACATTGTTATTTATAAATTTCTTAATTTGTTTTGAATTTGTTCTGTTATAAAAAATTAAAACGAAGAATGTTGAAATGCTTTAAATAAACAATTTTTCTTTAACTTTTGTATGAGAATTTACAGAAAGTTATTTTATATGTAAAAATTGTTAGCTGTACATACTCTTCAATATTACTTCAAAAAATTTTATAAATATCAGATTTTACGATGTCTAGCAAGAATTTTAGAAAACCTTTTAGGCAAAAATTTTCAGACAGAAAGAAAATATATGAATAAAGAAGACTGGACAAGAAATTAGAGATAAAAAGATTTTACATATAGAATAATTTTAGTCTCGTGAGTGTGTGTGTGTGCGTGCGTGCGTGCGTGCGTGCGTGCGTGCGTGCGTGTGTGTGTGTGGTGTGTGTGTTTGTGTGTGTTTGTTGATTCAATGAAAATTAAGCATGTTTTTGATGTTGCAATTTAATAGGATTGTAATAA
>NW_026099002.1:0-1699 GCF_021464435.1 Cataglyphis hispanica | reverse complement strand
ATCACGACGTTTCGACCATATGGTTTTGGTCCTTATCAAGTGAAACTAAAATTACAATACAATAAATAATGATAGTCATGTTACAAAAAGAAAAAATAGGATTAAGCAACTTACGTTATAATTAAAAAGTAGAAAGAGAAAAATCGAAATGTCAAACTGACATTGTGTCAACCACTATGTTTGGAATACTGAGATCAACTAAACGACCTTTATTAATTTATCGTATATGTTGTTTAAATTCTCTGTATCTTTTGGGAATTAATAGTGTTGTCAAATTTTTAATAAAAACATTTCAGCTATTTCTCTCTTTCTTACATGTTTTTCGTTATGTAGAATATCAGGCGCTGACCAATCGAAGTCATGATCAAATTTTAATTTGTGTTTGCTAATTACGGATAAATTACTTTCGTGCATTTTTATATTATTACAATGTTCCTTGACTCGGGTGCTTAAGTGTCTTTATGTCTGGCCAATATACGAAGCGCTACAATTCTTACAATTTATTTTGTAAACAACCTCCGTTCTATTGCTAAAAGGCAAACTATCCTTGCCGCGTTTAATCAGTGAATTTAATTTTTAGGTATATTGTAAACCACTGTCAGTCCCATATTTTTAAGCAACCGACCAACATCGTCACTCAAGCCTTCGACAAACGGTAGTGCGATGTAGGAGGGTTTGTCTGTATCAATTTCCCCATCACCTAGAATGCTACTGCTCCGGTGTTTCAAAAAATTCAGTCTCTTACAAATATAACGATTTACAATGTGTGTCGGAAAACAATTATTAAGTAAGATCTGCTTCACGACATCAATGTTTTTTCCATGAAACTGGTCGTCAGATAGTAAAATAGCATGGTCAACAAGATTAAAAATGGTGTTCAACTTATATTTAAAAGGATGGCTCGAATAAAAATTTATGTATCTATCGGAACACGTAGCTCCTACATCGCACTACCGTTTGTCGAAGGCTTGAGTGACGATGTTGGTCGGTTGCTTAAAAATATGGGACTGACAGTGGTTTACAATATACCTAAAAAATTAAATTCACTGATTAAACGCGGCAAGGATAGTTTGCCTATTAGCAATAGAACGGAGGTTGTTTACAAAATAAATTGTAAGAATTGTAGCGCTTCGTATATTGGCCAGACAAAAAGACACTTAAGCACCCGAGTCAAGGAACATTGTAATAATATAAAAATGCACGAAAGTAATTTATCCGTAATTAGCAAACACAAATTAAAATTTGATCATGACTTCGATTGGTCAGCGCCTGATATTCTACATAACGAAAAACATGTAAGAAAGAGAGAAATAGCTGAAATGTTTTTTATTAAAAAATTTGACAACACTATTAATTCCCAAAAAGATACAGAGAATTTAAACAACATATACGATAAATTAATAAAGGTCGTTTAGTTGATCTCAGTATTCCAAACATAGTGGTTGACACAATGTCAGTTTGACATTTCGATTTTTCTCTTTCTACTTTTTAATTATAACGTAAGTTGCTTAATCCTATTTTTTTCTTTGTAACATGACTATCATTATTTATTGTATTGTAATTTTAGTTTCACTTGATAAGGACCAAAACCATATGGTCGAAACGTCGTTGATATAATAATCAAACAATAAATTGCCAGTTTGGTCGTATAAACACTTGTTTATTAATTTATTTACTGGCGACATTTTTAAATTAAACT
>NW_026099001.1:0-1702 GCF_021464435.1 Cataglyphis hispanica | reverse complement strand
ACAACAGTATTTGATTATACACATTCTAACACTTTTTCTACATATTATCTCATATTCTTATGTTTATTTTTAGTATGTAATGGAGAAATGAAAGATCAAAAGAATTTTTAATAGTGGGTTATTCATTTGGATCCTTAATTGCTATCGAATTAGCAAGATTATTAGAAGCTAAGAATTTCATTGGACGGTTAATACTTATAGATGGAGCACCTGATTGGATAAAATTTTTGAGTAAAAAATATTTTAATCATACTTCGCAACAAGAATTGCAAAATGATATTTTACTTCATCATCTAAAACTATATCTCGAATCTGACAATGAAATGGTTAGTCAATTATCAAAACCACATTATGACTTTTTATTATAAAATTTAACTAATTGGGTTTACATACAGTTAATATAAAAGAGTATATAAAATACATTATTAAATTATTTGAATATTGTTTTAAAAGTCTTATATATATTTTTAAATGATAAAATATTTTTTATTATCTTATTTTATATATAATACAGATTACAGAAAGATGTTTTTAACATTTTATTGATAAGTCAAAATGATAATAATAATAACAGTACCTAAGAATTATATAATATTTACGATTGAAATGTAGAGTATATTTCAGAATATATGTAAAATGGGTGTCAATTTATAACAGTAATTCTTGATTACAAGTTATTGCTAATAATTAAAAGATAAAGTAATTTGACTGACGTAGCTCAAAAATATAAAAAAAAATAGTTGAGCAATAAGAATATAGACATACAGTATCTCCAGAAAATACAATATAAACTTTCGTATTATTGTAATAAAAATACAATATTTACATTATTTGCAGATTGCGTTAGACCTGAAAAAGTGCAACACATGGGAGGAAAAATTAGAACTTATTACTCGCTTTTCGGAGATGACTGATATGTTAAGTATTGAAAATCAAAAACTTTTATGTACAACGTTTTACGATCATATAATCGCTGTACAAGATTATGATATATCTTCATTGTCACGCTTAAAATCATCTGTAATATTATTAAAACCTACACTTACACCTTTCACTTTTCCTGAAGAGGATTATGGTCTACATAAGGTAACTTTTTTATTAAAGCGTAACACATTTTATCATTTTTAAGATACTTTTTTAAGAGAAATTACTTTTAGGTTACTGAAAGTGCAGTGCAAATTCATTACATAGAAGGTTCTCATATCACAATAATAGACAAAATAGCATCATTTATTAACGAAGCATTCTAAAATAAATAGCTCTGTTGATGTCTCGTCGAACGAATATCGATTAGTTGGAGGAGGTACAGAAAAGGTGATTCATGGGTAAAATGCGGTATTTTCATATAACGGTTTATTATAACTAAATAATGGAATAAAATATAAAGAAAAAAATGTGCGTCTTTTTATTGCGATGTTAGATCTGGGACTGACTTTGTAGTCGCGCGAAAGAATATCAAGTGCTCCCTCGCCCGATCTACTTGAAGTCAGAGCACGACTCGATATCACCAAAACACTGCTCAAAGATCGAATTTTTTAGAAATTTCGATTGCTTGGGTTAGAAACGTCGATGAACATCGAAAGAGCTCGTCAACGGCCCAACAAGCTCTGTATCAATATTAAATTATTATTTAAATAATATTTATGAAAAAAATATATAATTAATTACTTTATTTTTTTCATTAAAAAATATGTAAAATAAT
>NW_026099000.1:0-1720 GCF_021464435.1 Cataglyphis hispanica | reverse complement strand
TGTTACGTCCAGACCCTTAAGAGTCAGAGTCAGCGGGAGGGCGTAACCTACTTAACTCCGCTAGACAAACGCTAGACAACGAGTGTCTCGGAGTCGAACGAATTGACCTGGGCCTGTGACAGGTCAACGACCGGAAGGGTCGCTTTTACTCGGTCAGTAGGCCGTTCGTTCGATGGTCCCCTTTTCGGTAAAGGAACTAAATTCTTATTACCCGGGACGGGACCTTGTGCGATCTCGGGATATGAGATAGGAAAAGGGTTAAGCAAAAAAAAGAATATTATTGTTTACATATCAATTTTTGCATTTATTGCATAATAAAAAGAAAAATGAGAGCAAGGAACAAATTATTAAGTTTATCTTGTTAAACATTTAGTTTAGTATATATCGCTTATTAACTATTATTTAATATTTATGTGTCTTTGTGTGTATATGTGTGTGTGTGTGTGTATGGGATCTCCTCTAGGATACAGGGAATTGTCTCCAGAGGACTTCTATAGGAACAGCGACAGGATAGTGAGACCCCGGGACGAACCACGGGATTACGGTGTCTGGTAGGGCCTTCGTCAGTGCAGTCAGCAATTCCTCGCGGTCCACCGGGCCGGGCCCTATGCAAATGGCTCCGTCCGGAAGAGGGTCGTATATCGGGGGGAACTGGGCCAATGTCCGGAAGTAGAGGTAATCCTCAGAAAAGTTTGGCCAGTGGGATGACGGCTTTCGTTCGGACCGAGACGAGTCTTCGGTCTCTGTAGATACTATCTCTGGTTCGCTGTCAGTACCCCGTAGTTCGAGGGGGTCTTCTTGGTGAGGGGGCGATGAGGGGAAGAATAGGGGAGTCACCTAAAATAATGATCGAGGGGTGGGCGACTCCGATCTTGAATGGGTAGAGAGGGGTGGAGGAGAAGTAACGGGGTTGGGGAGCGAGGAGTGTCGGTAGTGGCTATGTTTGTGTTGATATCAATGTTAACATTGCCTAAGGTACTAGTTTCCGCCTGAGCCCGAGCCAACCTCTTCCTAAGCCGTCTATTTCGACGGTTACGCGCACGCTTTACCGACGCACGGGAGGATCGTTTCCTATTTGCTCCTTCCACTGAAGGAGGATATAATAATAAATAAAAATAAAAAAAAACGGTTTGAGGATATATATATATATATTACAAAAAAATAAATCCGCAATAATTCTTGGAGGTTTGCAACAAACTTGGTAGTTAATAGAAAGAGAGAGTGAGAGAGCGAGAGAGTCACGGGTAGCTCCGCAAAACGCGGACGACCCAGAGTAACTGAATAATGAGAGAGAGATATTATAAAGAGTCACGGGTAGCTCCGCAAAACGCGGACGACCCTTGGTAACCAAATAATAGAGAGAGATAATAAGAGAGTCACGGGTAGCTCCGCAAAACGCGGACGACCCTGAGTAACTGTATAAAAGAGAGTGAGAGGGAGAGAATCACGGGTAGCTCCGCAAAATGCGGACGACCCTTGGTGATGGATAAAGAGAGTGAGAGAGTCGAGAGAAAGAGTGAGAGAATCACGGGTAGCTCCGCAAACGCGGACGACCCTTGGTGACTGATAAAGAGAGTGAGAGAGTAAGAGAGAGAAGAGGAGAGAATCACGGGTAGCTCCGCAAAACGCGGACAACCCTCGGTGACTGATAAAGAGAGTAGAGAGTAAGAGAACACGGGTAGCCCGCAAAACGCGGACGACCCTGGGTGACTTATAAAGA
>NW_026098999.1:0-1731 GCF_021464435.1 Cataglyphis hispanica | reverse complement strand
AAATTTGATATTTATAAAAATCTGAAAATGAATACCTTTCACTTAAAATTATTAAAACTAAAATAATTAAAATGAATCTAACCTCATAAGACAGTATTTGAGATACAGATCGTATTGATCTTATCATAGAATATACTGAATTAGCCGATCATCCTATAAAAATTATAATATATCCCCCAATAGATATAAATAAAAATATTATTAATACAGAATAATTTAAAAAATATACATTAGTAATATACGGAAATAATATTCATATAATTAACATTAAGCCAAAACTTAATACTGGACATAAATAAAATAAATTCTAATTAGACTTATATACATAAAATAATTCCTTATTTCATAATTTAATTGCATCCCTAAAAGGTCGCAAAATCCCGATAATTCCTACTTTATTTGGCCCCTTACGTAACTGTACATAACCTAAAACTTTTCGTTCGAATAAAGTTAAAAAAGCAATTTCCACTAATAAAATAAATAATAAAATAATTAAATTCAAAACATTTAATTTAATATAATTAATAAATTTATTTATAAAAATTATTATATACTTTTCTAAATTATATATATATATATATATATTTAAATTCTAAATTTAAAACACTTTCTGCCAAAGTAATTTTTTCTATTATAATTTTTAAATATTTAATTTTATTTATTAAAAAAATTTATTTCAAATATTTAGTCCTTTCGTACAAAATTATTTAACTACAATTGTAGATAGAAACCGATCTGGCTCACACCGATCTTAACTCAAATGTAAAATTTTAACAGTCGAGCAGACTAAAATATTTAACTTCTCTATTTAATTTTTATTTTAATTCAACATCGAGGTCGCAAACATTTTTTTCAATATGAGCTTTCAAAAAATAGGAATAACGCTGTTATCCCTAAGGTAATTAATTCTTTTATAAATTTATTACTTTTTAAAAATTAATAAATTTATTCATTATTTTCAAATATTATTGTTTTAATTTACTAATAAAATTAAAGTTAAATTATTTTACTCTTAACTTATACTCCCAATAAAACATAATTTTAAATTTTATTTATTTATTCTTTAATAATTAATTTAAAATTTATATAAAATTCTATAGGGTCTTCTCGTCCCATAATATTATCTAAGCATTTTTACTTAAAATTTTAATTGTAATTTTTTATTCTAGACAGTTAAAATTTCATTCATTCTTTCATTCCAGCCTTCGATTAAAAGACAATTGATTATGCTACCTTTGCACAGTCAAAATACTACGGTTATTTAATTTAATAATCATTGAGCAGAACAGATCTTATACTAATATCATACAAATATAATATCATAAAATCATCATTTTATTAAACAGGTGAACTCTAAACTTATTATTTTTTAAATAATAAATCTATTTTTGCCTAATTCCTTAAATAAATATACAATAATTTTTTTTTTAATTTTTTATTTTAAAATTTTTATACTAATTATATCATTATTAATTTACAATCTTAATTTTTACAAATATTTTTTTAATCCATTAAATATAAATTATTAATAAAAATCTTAATAGATAATAATTTTTTTATAAATTATTAAATTTTTTCAAAAAATTTAAAATTTTAATAACATTTTTATAAACATATACATCATAATATTATTTAAATTAATTTATAGATTATCTCTATTAATTTATAAATTTTTAATATAAATTTTGTAACTTAACTTATCAATAATAAAATCACACATATTCGTTATAT
>NW_026098998.1:0-1735 GCF_021464435.1 Cataglyphis hispanica | reverse complement strand
GTCGCTTGATAAATAAATTTATCTAAAATAATTCCTAATATAAATAATACAATAACTTTTAATTTTATTATTTTTAACAAAAAAATTAATTAAAAGAAATATTCAAATTAGAAATAAGTCTTAGTCTAATTAAAAGAATGGAACAAAAGTTTTTGTTTTATTTTCTTTATGTATAATATTAAATCTACCTTTATGATTATTAACAAATAAGAAATAGTAAAAGAAATATATAAAATAATTATATATTTCTAAAAAAATTTCTAATAATTTTCTATTAATAAAAATAAATTACTATTTATTAAACCTTTTCAATAAAATCCTGTGAAAAATGAAAGTACTATGAAAGTTGTTCTTGAAAATCTTATCATTGTATACTCATTTATTTTTCCATAAAATCAAATATCCTGATTATTATTTATAAAATTAATTATAATTACAGCACAAATATAAATAATAAAGATTTAAAAAATTTTAATAATAAAGATTTAATGATAGAAAATGAAAAATTTTAAATGTTATCTAAAATTATTATTAGTATTGTTTTATTAACGTTATAAACCAAGTATTAATTTTTTCAAATTATTCTTAAAATTTGCTATTTACTATAAAAAATAAAAAAATTAAATTAAATTTTATTTATAATCTAATATACCTATTAATTAAAATTATAGAATTAAATAAACTCCCGCAATATTAAATGTCGAAGAATAAACTGAAAGCAGAAACCGGAGCTTCTATTGCTAAAAAATAAACTTAAGCTCTTTTGTAATTGAAGACAAAAGATCATTATCAAGCATCGCGGTAGCATCGCGATGCCAAGTAAAAAATAACTTTCTAGCTTCAACGGTTGAGAAGCCTTTACTTGCGCACAGAACAATTGGACACGTTGCAATTGCACACTGTATTATTGGACACAAAATTGCGCAACGTTTGACTGGACACCGTTGCTTTTGGACACACCACATATTTTTGTATAATTTAAAATACATACACACGCATGTGTGCATGTATGATTTTGAAATTTTTTGACATTTATTATTAACCATTTGGTTAATAAACGTTTCTTACAATTCGTTTACATACAGTTCTTTTGCACACATTTCTTTTGCGCACATATCTTTTGCGCACATATCTTTTGCACATATTTCTTTTGCGCACATACCTTTTGCGCACATTTCTTAAGCACGCACACACACACACACACACACATACACGAGGGGTGCAAGGGGATGGACCTCGCTTTACATCTTACAAAGTACATTCTACAGTGTCCGATCGGATACGAAATGTGTTCAAAAGGAATATGCGCAAAAGGACTGTGCACAAAAAAATGTGCGGAAAAGATATGTGCGCAAAAGATATGTGCGCAAAATATATGTGCGCAAAAGAAATGTGTGCAAAAGATATGTGCGCAAAAGAAATGTGCGCAAAAGAAATGTGCGCGAAAGAACTGTGTGTAAACGAACTGTAACAAATATTTATTTACCAAATGGAGTTAATAATAAATGTCAAAAAATTTCAAAATTATACATGCGTGTGTACATATTTTAATTTATACAAAAATATGTGTTGTGTCCAAAAACAACGTGTCCAATTAAACGGTGTGCAAATGAAGTGGGTCCAATCGAACGGTGCGCAACTTTATGCGTTTAATCACAGTGCGCAATTGCAACGTGTTTAATTGTACTGTGCGCACGTGAGCCACTCCCTTTAATTACAACGTTATTGTTACGTC
>NW_026098997.1:0-1738 GCF_021464435.1 Cataglyphis hispanica | reverse complement strand
AGAATAAATCTTTATTGGTGACCTCAGGGTTTCAATTACACTTCTGATTCACACTTACCTTCTCCCCCTATTCTGGCCATCCTCCCTTTCCTTCCTCTTCTTTGTCCTTCCTTCTCCTTCCTCCTTCTCATCCTTCTTCTCTCCACCTTCTCATCCACTTCCATTCCTTCCATCTATCCACAGCCTCCCTATCCATTCTTCCTTTCCTTCTTTCCTCCTGCCTTCTCCACCAGTCTCCATCTTAATCTCCTTTCTTCCATCGATAAATCCTCGTCCACTCCTACTCCCCATTTCCTCCTAATCTCTCCTCTCCTCTCCAGAAGCTCTTCTCTGTCTTCTTCCTCCTCTACCCCTATCAAAAGCACTTTTCTTCCTCCTTCTCCTTCTCTTTCTATTGCCCCTGTCAACATCACTTTCCTGTCCAAGCACTCCTCCATCATGTCTTTGACCATCCTCACTCTTTCCGTTGCGTCCTCTCCCTTCCATTCCTTCCATTCCCTCCTTCCATTCCTTCCTTCCATTCTTCCTTCCTTCCTTCCTTCCTTCCTTCCTTCCATCCTCTCTGTCTCCTTCCTTCCTCCATTCCTTTCCTTCCATTCCATTCCTTCCTCCATCCCTTCCTCCATTCCACCCTCCACTGTCCATATCCATCCATCCATCTCTCTTCCTCTCCTTCCTTCCTTCATCTCCTCCTCCTTTCCTTCCTCCTTTCCTCCTCTTCCTTCCTTCCTCTTCCTCCTCTCCTTCCCCTTCCTCCTCTTCCCTTCCTTCTTCTTCTTCTTCTTCCTATCCTTCTTCTCTTCTTCCTTCCTCCATCTCTTTCTTCTTCCATCCTTCCATCCATCCTTTCCTCCACCTTCCATTTCCATCCTTCCTTCCACCATCCTTCCATTCCTTCCACCTCCTTCCTTCCATTCCTTCCATTCCATCTTCATCTTTCCTTCCCTATCCATTCTTTCCCTCCTCTTCCTTCCTTCCTTCTCCTTCACTCTCTCCTCCTTCCTCTCATTCCTCCTTCCTCCACCTTCCTCTTCCTCTGTCGTCCTCTCCTCCACTCTGTCCATCCTCCTCTTCCACTCCTCTTTCATTCCTCCTTCCATCCTTTTCCTCCATCCTTCCATTCCTTCCATCCTTCCATCCTTCCCTTCTTCCTCCACCTCCCTCCTTCCATTCCATTCCTCTCTTCCTCTCTCTCTCCTCTCTCTCTTCCTTCCATTCCACTCCTCTCTCCTCTCTCCTCTTCCATCCTATCCTCTCTCCACTCCTTCCACTATCCTCCTTCCTTCCTCCTTCCACTATCCATTCCTTCCACTGTCCATTCCATCCTTCCATCCATCCTTCCATTCATCCATCCATTCCACCTCTCCATTCTTCCATCCCTATATTCCTTTCTCTTCACCTTCTCCTTTCTATTCCATCCATCTCTCGATCATCCACCTCATCTTTATTTGACCCTTCCACACTGTGTTTGTGTTGCTCCAGACGTCTTCTCTGTCCCTCCTTCCTCTCTCTCTCATCCAGTTCTTTCCATCCACCTCCACTGCCACTATATCTTTCGCTCCTTCCAATTTCCTCAACTCCTGTCCGTCTTACTTCCCTCCATTCTCCTCAAACCTCTATACTCTGCACTTCCTTCTCCTCTCCTCTATTCTTTGCATTTCCTCTTGCACCTGCCTTCCAAGCCTCTTTCTTCAAGCACCCTTATAATCAACCTCCTCCACCATTCCCCCTCCAGTTC
>NW_026098996.1:0-1750 GCF_021464435.1 Cataglyphis hispanica | reverse complement strand
TTGGAGGAACCGTTAATCGGTACAAAACAATTTTTGCTCGTCGCAATCCCACGTGAATCTTTTTAATATACGATGCGTTAACTCTTTGCGGCACAGGAATTCAGGTCATAAAATAAACCCATGTTGCACAGGAATTTTATTGCATTTTAAATCAAACAAAATTGTTATATTTTTATTAATAAAGGTATCACATAATGTAACAAAATAATATAAAATAACATAAATATAAATATAAATAACATAATAATAATAACATAAAATAACAAAATAATAATTATTTAATCGAATTTGTTGTTAGAGGGCGGGACTCAAATAGTCCCACCGTGCCACATAGGTTCATGAATGGTACTTATTAAAGCACATATTTTTCCCTAAGCACAGGGGCACTTTGCACACAGTACAAGACCATCGTGTTTGAACTTCCTTTTTTTTTGTACTACAAAGCGCACATCGTTTACGAGACGAATGTTCTGGAAAATGTTTTGTACCTCGTCTTCTTATTTCTAATGAAACGTTACGTTTGTGTTTACTTATTTGGATTGATAATGACTTTTTGTTAGATGTAGTTGGTACGCTATTATCTATTAATGTTTGACTAATAAATCCTTCGGCACATTGACCTTTAAATACTTTTAATGTGATTTTTTTACCTAATTGTTTATATAAAATATATGCATTTACAACACACGCGTCAAGGAAATAAAACATTATGCGGTGCCATCATTTCTTACTGCGACGATCAAGGTTATAACTAGACATTAGTTGATCAAATTTATCCACTGCATTCATATGATCATTATAATCCGCGATCAAAGAAGGACAAGTAATTGGTTTTTTAATGCCCATATGATTTTTTCTGTATACTGTGGAATATTGATTCGAACTGTGAAAATTTGAAAGAAAGATGACGGCCTTATTGTCTATCCACTTTGTTGCCATTATTCCCGTATCGCTTATAAATGATTCGTATTCTCCTCGATTTTTCATATTTATACTGAAAGATGGCAAATATTTTCTCATTTTATTAACAACACCACAAGCATTGATTTGTTTAGATTTTAAGATTTCTAATAAATTTACACTTGTAAAATAATTATCAAAATAAACTCTATGTTCATTTTCAACTAAATCTGAAGTGAGAGTATTCACTATTTTCTCACCAAGATTTTTTGTTACTTGATTGCCAACTTTTCCAGTATATACATCAAATCTGTAGCAATAACCCGATTTATCTGCTAAAACCCATAATTTGTATCCTCTTTTTACTGGTTTTTTCGAAAGATATTGCTTGATTGAGCTACGGCTTTTAAATTTTATCATTGATTCATCGATCGCTAAATGGAGACCAGGGCTAAAATTTTTTTTTGAAATTTTCTTGGATCTTGTCCAAAAATGGACGAATTTTATACAATTTATCAAAGTTGGTACTTTCTCTTCCTGGAATTAAGGAATTATCATTTAGATGAATGTGGCTGAGAAGCCACCCAAAACGATTTACAGTCATTATTCGACAGATGTACTCATTTCGTAAATACGGTATAGTACTTCAGGCATCTCTATAACTTGGGAGTTTATTAATTCCCATTATAAAATTTATACCAATAAATGCTCGAATTTCTTGCTCATTAGTTGGTTTGTATCTATTGCCTTCCTGTGCTGCGTATAAATTCGTTTGAAAAACGATGGACTGAATAATATCTTCAGTCAAAAATTTACAACACACGTCATATGGATATGGATCTGGCAGATC
>NW_026098995.1:0-1763 GCF_021464435.1 Cataglyphis hispanica | reverse complement strand
GTTGGGTTGAGGTTGGGTTAGGTTGGGTTGGGTTAGGTTAGGTTGGGTTAGGTTAGGTTAGGTTAGGTTAGGTTAGGTTAGGTTGGGTTAGGATTAGGTTAGGTTAGGTTAGGTTAGGTTAGGTTAGGTTAGGTTAGGTTAGGTTAGGTTAGGTTAGGTTAGGTTAGGTTAGGTTAGGTTAGGTTGGGTTAGGTTAGGTTAGGTTAGGTTGGGTTAGGTTGGGTTAGGTTGGGTTAGGTTAGGTTAAGGTTAGGTTGGGTTAGGTTAGGTTAGGTTGGGATTGGGTTAGGGATTGGGATTAGGTTGGGTTGAGGATTAGGTTAGGTTAGGTTAGGTTAGGTTGGGATTAGGTTAGGTTAGGTTAGGTTGGGATTAGGATTGGGATTGGGTTAGGTTAGGTTGGGATTGGGTTGGGTTAGGAGTTGGGTTAGGTTAGGGATTGGGGTTAGGTTGGGGTTGGGTTAGGTTAGGTTAGGTTAGGTTAGGTTAGGATTAGGTTAGGTTAGAGTTAGAGTTGGGATTCAGGTTAGGGATTAGGTTGGGTTAGGTTAGGTTAGGTTGGGATTGGGATTAGGTTAGGTTAGGTTAGGTTGGGTTAGGTTGAGGTTGAGGTTGAGGTTGGGTTGGGTTAGGTTAGGTTAGGTTGGGATTAGGTTAGGTTAGGTTAGGTTAGGTTGGGTTAGGTTAGGTTAGGTTAGGTTGGGTTAGGTTAGGTTAGGTTAGGTTAGGGTTAGGTTAGGTTAGGTTAGGTTGGGTTAGGTTAGGTTAGGTTAGGTTGGGTTAGGTTAGGTTAGGTTAGGTTAGGTTAGGTTAGGTTAGGTTGGGTTAGGTTAGGTTGGGTTGGGTTAGGTTAGGTTAGGTTAGGTTAGGTTGGGATTAGGTTAGGTTAGGTTAGGTTAGGTTAGGTTAGGTTAGGTTGGGATTAGGTTAGGTTAGGTTGGGATTAGGTTAGGTTAGGTTAGGTTAGGTTAGGTTAGGTTAGGTTGGGATTGGGATTAGGTTAGGTTAGGTTAGGTTAGGTTGGGATTGGGTTAGGTTGGGATTGGGATTAGGTTGGGTTAGGTTGGGTTAGGTTAGGTTGGGATTAGGTTGGGATTAGGTTAGGTTGGGTTAGGTTAGGTTGGGATTGGGATTAGGTTGGGTTAGGTTAGGTTAGGTTAGGTTCAGGTTAGGTTAGGTTAGGTTAGGTTGGGATTAGGTTAGGTTAGGATTGGGATTGGGATTAGGTTGGGTTAGGTTAGGTTAGGGTTAGGTTAGGTTAGGTTAGAGTTAGGATTAGAGTTAGGTTAGGTTAGGTTAGGTTAGGTTAGGATTAGGTTAGGTTAGGTTAGGTTGGGATTGGGATTAGGTTAGGTTAGGGATTGGGTTAGGTTGGGATTGGGATTAGGTTAGGTTAGGTTAGGTTAGGTTAGGTTAGGTTAGGTTAGGTTAGGTTAGGTTGGGATTAGGTTGGGTTAGGTTAGGTTAGGTTAGGTTGGGTTAGGTTGGGATTAGGTTAGGTTAGGTTAGGATTAGGTTGGGATTAGGTTAGGTTAGGTTAGGTTAGGTTAGGATTAGGTTAGGTTAGGTTAGGTTAGGATTAGGTTAGGTTAGAGTTGGGATTAGGTTAGGTTGGGTTAGGTTAGGTTAGGTTAGGTTAGGTTAGGTTGGGATTAGGTTGGGTTAGGATTAGGTTAGGTTAAGTAGATTCAGGTTGGGATTGGGATTGGAGTTAGGTTAGAGTTGGGTTAGGTTAGGCAGGCCAGGTTAGGTTAGGTTGGGAT
>NW_026098994.1:0-1766 GCF_021464435.1 Cataglyphis hispanica | reverse complement strand
GAGCCAAGAAATGCAGAAGGTGGTGGGGGAGGACAAGATGGTAGGAAAACATGAGACAATAGAAGGATGATAGGAGGGTGCAGCAAAGGGGGTAAAAGAGAGGAGGGATGGGATAAAGGAGGTGAGTGAGTGAAAGGATTTGTATTGGAAAGAGAGCTGAGGAGAGTGGAGAGGAAGGAGGATGGAAGGGAAGGAAGATAAAGAAAGAGGGGAAAGAAGGAAGAGAGGGGTGGATGGGGAGGGACATGGAGGATGAGATGGATAGGGAAAAGGAGGAGGGAAGGTGAACGAGGACAGTGATTGGAAGACTGAAGGACAGCAAAGCGATAGTGAATGGAATACCGGCGGAGGTAATGGAATGGAGAGGAATGTGGAGGAATGGATATGGAAATATGGAAGGGAGAGGGATGGATGGAATGGAGGGCGGACAACGGATATGGAAGAAGGGGAGTGGAGGAACAGTGGACAATGGATAATATATGAAGTGAATAGAAGGAGTGACAGAAAGGAGATAAAGATCTTAGTGGATCTGGTGGATGAGGGAGGAAAGGAAAGTGGAAAGGAGAGGGCCGGAAGGGCATGGAGGAATGGAGGCGAAATGGAGATATGGGAACAGGATTATGGACAGTGAAGGAGTAAGGAGGGATGTCCATTAAGCCCGCACTTATTCAATTTGGTAACGGCGGATATGGAAGAGGTAATGAGTAGAGGAGGAGGGGTTAAATCAGGAGGAATGAAGGTTTATACTTTGGCATACGCGGACGATGTGGTTTTGATTGCGGAGGAGGAGGATGATTGGGAGGTTAGAGGGCTACCTGGAAAAGAAGGGATTGGAGTTAAATGTAAGGAAGTCAAAAATATTAAGGTTTATGAAAGGAGGAGGGAGAGAAAGGAATATAAACTGGAGGTGGAAAGGGAAGGTGATAGAGGAGGTAAAAGAATTCTCTTATTTGGGTTATGTAATGCAGAGGAATGGAGGTCAGGAAGCACAGATAAGAGATAGGTTAAGGAAGGGTGCTGCTATAATGGGTCAGATTTAAGGAATGGGAAAAAGAAAATTTAAGAACGATTGGGGAAGAAGATTATGGCTTTTCGATAAACTGGTGTGGACGGTGATGTGGTATGGGGTGGAAATTTGGGGATGGAGAGAGAGGAAGGAGTTGGAGAAGCTACAGGAAAGGTATTTAAGATGGGTGTTAGAGTGGAATGAGGAACGCCGGGCTATATGGTAAGGGAGGAATTGCAGAGGGAGAAGTTAAGAGGTAGGGCCGGGAGAAGGGCGTGGGGGTTCGAGAAAAGGTTGGAGGAAGGTAGGGGAAGTGGGATCGCGAGGAGGTGTTGGGAAGAGTTGAGGGAGAGGAGTAAGAAGAAGAAGGATTTATCGAAGTGGGAAGAAGAAAGATGTGGGTTCTTGGAAGACAGAGGTATGGGCATGGTGGAGGTAGAGGCGAAAAGGTCGGAAGGAGTGCTAGACTTCGGCTATTTTGTGATAAAGGACATAGAGATGGATAAGAAGGAACGTTGGGAAAGGATAGAAGGGTCAAAATACAACAGGTGCTACGGAAAAATCAAGGGGAGTGGGATACCAGAGTACCTGAAGAGTGATTGGGGGAAAAGTAGATGGCAAAGGATAGCAAGGTACAGGTTGGGAAATGGAATGAGGGGGAACTGGTACTGGAAGGATGAAGAGAGTAAAAAATGTAGATTATGTGGGAGGGAGGAGGAAACATGGGAGCATGTGTGGGAAAGATGTGTGAACTGGGGGG
>NW_026098993.1:0-1799 GCF_021464435.1 Cataglyphis hispanica | reverse complement strand
TTAATAAATCAAAGTACGATAATGCAAGAATATATTTCAATATTGCAACACGCACTTCTTTCGTTTCAAAGAAATATATTTAATAAATCATATATCTCTTTTATTAAATTATAATATGTAAAACTACTATATAAATTGTAAAGCATCACAAAATTATGTTATTTGTAATATGTAAGTACATATTATTATTCATGTTTTATTAAACTTCTGCTGTCCAAAGTTTAAAAAAAATATAGCATCTTGTTAAAATTTGATGGCTAAATGTGCTTTCTTGTAATAAATGTCTTTTACTCGTTGAATTAAATAACAATTCAACAAAAATTAATAATAAAAATTTTTCTTATGTGTAATACTATTCGGAAATAAGAATCATTTTTGGAACTATAATATGAGTAACTGTAACAAAAACGTTTTTATTTTTCTTTGATTTGCAAATTTTATAATAGTTATAATTAATTAAATAATTATAACTCTAATTATAAGGAATCACAAATTGTTATATACATTAATAGAGAAATTTTACTAATTTATATTTCTACATAAGTTTTGAATTGATTTTTCTGTCCATAAATAAATGAATCTGTTAAGAATATATATTATTATAGAAAAAGAGAAAAGTGTTATTAAATATATAAGTTAATCAAAGATTAAATTATAATCTAAAGTCTATAGTCAAAAGTCAAATAATATTGTTTATTACCAAGCCAAAAGTTTTAAGCCAAAATAACATCGGTGTCTGGGTTTAAAAATGTCTTTTCTCATCATGGGTTTATATCCGCGCAAATTGATAGATGTTTTAAAATTAATTTCTCTTCAATTATTGCAAAAATCTCAAAATAGTAAAGGACTTTCCTGACACGATCTAACCTGCTCTATCTGCATATGGTGATACAGTTGTTACTTCGCGCCTACACCCTACATACATGTAAATATACAAATAGATATTTAAATGCGTTATAAAGCTTTAAGTTTCTATATTTTTATGATTTTCAAAAAATTTTTGTTAAAATTAATTAAAAAATAAAATATTAAAAAAAATAAAATGTTTTTAAAAGAAGTAAAAAACATTACTAAAACCGTTAAATGCAATAAAATTTTTACCAAAAATATTTAAGTAGAAATTTAATATTTTTGACGCATAAAATAATTTTGGTTACTTTAAATTCCAAAAAAATGTTTTTAATTTTTTTCAAAATTTTATCAATACTAAAACGTATGTATGTTACATAATTATTTGATGCTTTACAACTGTGTATATAAATTTAAACAAACAAAATATTGGGGAGGTCCCGTTTGTCCACATTCCTGATTGCCCACATTGCCTACAGCTTCGTTTTGCCGACAGCTTCAATTGCCGACATTCCCGATTGCTTACAGAGCGATTGCCTACAAGCATTATTGTACACATATAAAAATTAAAAATACAAACGTACGTTTGTATACATGTCATTATTGTTCACATACACATTGTACACATGACATTATTGTGCACATACACATTGTACACATGACATTATTGTGCATATACACATTGTACACATGACATTATTGTGCACATATACATTGTACACATGACATTATTGTGCACATAATATAAGAAATTCATATTAACGTTTCGTAAACATGACATTATTGCGCATATACACAATTGTACACATTCGTATGATGTTAGCCGACGACTAACACTTTTATAAAATAATTATGTGTGAAATCAATTGTATTTTGTTTGTAGATGTAGTGCATTTATTTTTGTTTGTTAGTTCATAATTAATTTTTAATTAATTATTTAATTGTAGATC
>NW_026098992.1:0-1806 GCF_021464435.1 Cataglyphis hispanica | reverse complement strand
AGAAAATTCTGAATATATTTGGACTACGGAAAACTTAGAACCGGAAATACACAATTTTAGTGAAGAAAATTCCGGATGTAAAGTTTTTATTAATTCTAAGCGAAAAATCTTAGATTATTTCCAAGTATTGTTTACCGAAGATTTAATGGCACACATAGTAAAATGTACAAATGAATATTATAAGAGTACTACTACATCCAATCTCACGGTAAAAAAAAATATGGAAAATCTTGGGTCGACGTCACCATGAGTGAAATGTATCGTTTTTTCGCAACTGCGTTGCTAATGGCACACGTCAAAAAACATAAATATGCTGACTACTGGTCCACTGATTCTCTGATCGCTACAGAAAGTTTTCGGAAAATAATGCCGCGTGACCGACACAGAGATATTCTTAACTTTCTGTATTTTAATGATTCAAATGTAGCCAACACTCGTGATCCGCTGTATAAAATACGCCAAATTATTGATGAACTTCAGAGATCTTTTAGTAGATGTTTTTATCCATTTCGCAATGTTTGTATAGACGAAAGCCTAATGTTATTTAAAGGTCGGTTATCATTTAAGCAATTCATTCCTGCTAAACGAAGTAGATTCGGCATAAAGTCTTTTGTATTATGCGACTGCTTGTCAGGCTACATTTTAAATTTTATTGTATATACAGGAAAAACTACAGATTCCAACGGGCAGTCCGATGACAATTTAGGAAAATCAGGAAGTGTCGTTATGACACTCTTAGAACCATATCTCGAACAAGGCCATACCGTATTTGTCGATAATTGGTATGCAAGCCCCGCTTTATTTACAAAATTACAACATCATAAAACAAATGCTTGCGGAACGGTAAAAAAAACCGTAAAAATATGCCCATAATATCCAATCATTTAAAAAGAGGCGAGATATCATTCCGTTCGTGCAATAATTTGTTAGCGTTAAAATGGCATGACAAACGAGATGTTTGGATGATAACAACTTGCCATTCGGCAGACATCGTTGATACAACCAAGATAGATTATCGTACCGGATTACCAATAAAAAAACCGACTTGCGTCATTGATTATAATGCCAATATGGGAGCCGTTGACAAAATGGATATGATTTTAAAATCGGTTGAATGTATACGCAAAAGTTTGAAGTGGTATAAAAAATACTTCTTCCACATGCTAGACATGGTTGTGTGGAATGCATATTGTTTATTCCAATCAGCAACTGCGACAAAATTACCGTTTGCCGAATTTCATTTAACTCTTATAAGGCAATTATTGCAAACATACGGGAAACAAACATCAGATATGAGATGTTCAGTTGCACGAAATCATAATAATCCTGAAAGAGTTACTGAAAGGCATTTTCCGTCTATATATTCGAATGAGGTGTCAAAAAAACAAAATCAGGTTCGAAAATGTGTCGTCTGCAGTAAACGAGGAAAAAGACGTGAATCGAGATACTATTGTTCACAATGTAATGTTGGGTTATGTGTGGTTCCATGCTTTCAAATTTATCATACCAAAGTTGATTATTAATATTATGTTCGGTTTTAAATACTTTAGTAATTTCGTTGCATTAAAAAATATTACATGAACATTATAATAAAATATTAAAAAAAATAAATTTTGTTTATACATTTTTATATTTTAGAAAGTAAGATGATATTACTGAATATAATAAATGTCATTGTAAAATTTAGAGACCAAGAAACGACTTCCAATTACTTCGTAGCACTCCGTACTCCAGTGTCAACTACTCAGTAACGCGGTCCGTTCACAGCGATCAAATTGTGGCGTAAGCGCTCCGTAGCGAAAGGGT
>NW_026098991.1:0-1813 GCF_021464435.1 Cataglyphis hispanica | reverse complement strand
ATTATACGGCAGAAAACTGTTCATGGTCTAAGAAACATTTTGTACCAAAATTATATGATTTTGATGAATCAAATTCGGGGATAAGGGGTCACTTATCGGAAATATCCACTGCTTTGGATGCGTTTAAAATATTTTTCTCAGAAGAATTAATTACTGGAATTTGCGAGAAAACAAATAATTTCCATAAAATCTGGCGCAAACTAAAATTCATGCAGTTCATTCACGCGTAAATAACTGGACAGATACTTCACCTTCGGAAATATATTTATTTATCGCTATTACTATGCTAATGTCCAGAATGAAAAAAACATCTATAAGAGAATATTGGTCTACTGATAAAGTTACAAAAACTGAAATTTTTTCAAAACTAATGAGCAGAGTTAGGTATGAATCATTGCTGAAAATGCTACATTTTAATGATGACAATAATATGAGCTCGAATGATCCGTTGATAAAAATAAGACCAGTGGTTACTAAACTTAGAAACTCATTTTCTAAATCATTTTATCCATATGAATATTTATGCATAGACGAAAGTCTTTTTGCTTTATAAAGGAAGACTGTTCTTTAAACAGTATATCCCAACAAAGAGGAGTAGATTTGGCATTAAGTCATTCATTATTTGTGATTGTAAAACCGGCTATATACTAGACTTCATAATTTATTCTGGAAAAAATAGTGATGTCACTGAGGAAGTTCCATCAATTGGACAATCTGGAAACATTACTTTGACACTTATGAAATCATACCTAGGAAAAGGGCATACACTTATCACTGACAATTGGTACACGAGTCCGCACTTATACAATCTATTACACGAAAAGGAAAAAACCAATGCCTTTGGAACTGTGCGACAAAATAGGAAAGATATGCCAAAAATGGAAGAAAAATTAAAAGGCGGAGAATGTGTAAGTCGATCGACACACAATCTATTAGCGTTAAAATGGCGGGATAAAAAAGATGTATGGATGCTATCCACCTCACATTCTGATGATTTCGTGGAAACGAAAAAAAATAATTATCAAACTGGCGAACCAAAGCGAAAACCAAAGTGTGTAGCAGACTACAATGCCTTGATGGGCGCAGTTGATAAAATCGATATGACTTTGAGTTCGCTTCACTGCGTTCGCAAAAGCACAAGGTGGTATAAAAAATATTTCTTCCATCTCTTAGACCTCGCCATATATAATGCGTATATTCTCCATAAAGATACTAATGAAAAAATTGTAACATTTGAAAAATTCCACCTGCGACTTATAAAAGATATTTTGAGAGAATACCCACCAGATAGAGTAGAGACTAAAGGAGGAAGAAGTCATTCGGACGACCTCCCATTCCGATTAACAGAGAGGCATTTCCTTAGTTCCTGCGTAACTAATGAAAATGGAAAACATTCTTCACGACGCAGATGCGTTGTTTGTACAAAAAATAATCGAAGAACTGACTCGCGTTACGAGTGCAAGAAATGTAACGTTGGCTTGTGCATTGAACCATGTTTTGAGAGTTATCACACAATACAAAATTATTAAATTTAAAATTTAAAAGGTGCAATTTACTACTATTATATTGTTCGTGTTATGAAATAAATGATTATTAAGGGTTTGAGGTCACCACGTAATTTATTTTAATTATTTTTTCGTACGGAGTGGACAGTCCACGGCGCACGCTTAACGCCGACAACGTCTGCTCTTTCGTAAAAAGTACGCAGTCCACGGTGAGCTGTCTCGTACAGAGTGGGCAGTCCACGGTGAGATGCCTCGTGCGGAGTGGGCGGTCCACGGCGCACGCTTAACTTCTGGCAACTCAGCGCTCA
>NW_026098990.1:0-1841 GCF_021464435.1 Cataglyphis hispanica | reverse complement strand
ATATATATATATATATATATATATATATATATATATATATATATATATATCATATGATATATATATTATTTAAATATTATTTTTTAGAATATTATTAGAATAATTTTTTGAGAAAAAAAACGTTGGCCAAGAGTGGATATTTATGAATTTTACATATTTTTTATTTTTTATTTCTTTAATTATTTTACATATTTTATGTATAAAATTAATTATAATTAAAAGATTTATTTAATTAATTATTTATATGTTTCTACGCGAAATCTATACAAAGTAAAACGCTAATATTAACATTACTACGATATATGATTTTCGAGACCGTCAGCTATAGCGATATCGCGGGAGAGAAAGAGACAAGGGATAATATGTCTGCGCTTTTCTACTGCCCGACGCTAGCTGAACGCCGAGCGCACAGTGTGCCCATCCAGGTATGGGCAATGTTTTTCGATTAATCGGCAGTTCTGAACCGATATTTTGATTCAAATAATCGATTATATTTTGTCGATTTTTTTTCGGTCGATTAATCGATTTCCGATTTTTATAAGGCAATATCGAAATATTATGCGCTAAGACTTCATGAATGCGGAAAATATTGCGATAACCAATCAGGAACCAGGCACAGGTCTCGTTCCATCTTTGTTATTTCTGAAAGTTGAACGAAAATACAACGCCCGTGTGTACACGAGTGATGTTTCTGAACCTATACAGTAAAACTTGACGAAATCTGAGATCCTTTGTTGTCGCAAATTATAAATAAATAAAATCACAAATAAAATAATCTTTAATGTGAATCATTGGCTCATATTTTTATTATAGTTACATATAATAAAAATGACTTAATAATATTTTTCAGGTACAAGAACAAAACTGAATAATTGTAAATAATAAGAAAAAAAGTATATAAAATGTAATAATATAAAAATAATAATAAAGATTTAATAATAATAATAAATTCAATAATAAAGTTATAATCCGTTCAACAATAATTTTTTACCCGATTGATTCGTCGATTTTTTTGAATAGAAAATTGATTTTCAGAAATAATTTTTTTTTGAAAAATTGATGTTCTTAAAATCGATTTTATTTTGCACATCATTCATCCTTAGCGCACACGTATATGGTTCTTTCTTTGTGTCCCTCCACACGCTGTGACTGGTGGCAAAGGAATTGGCATCTCTGCTCCGTCCGTAAATGCAGATATATTCAAAAAATAAGTTTGTAATTAATTTTGTTAGTTTTTGCGACAAGGACTTTTCAATGATTACACAATATTAAAGTAGATATTCCATGTTTATTTGAAAAATCATAAATAATCGAAACAAAACGTAAATAGATATTTTATAACAACAGAAACTTTTTTATTATATAAAATAAATTATACTCATAAATTATATTTATTTTAGAAACATTATAAGGATTTCTTTTATAAACATTTTATAAACATTTCTTCTATCATATTTTATCATATATTATATTTCCTAATAATCTTATAATTAGTTTTTTTAGCAAGAAAGTCGATAATTTTTTAAATCGTTTTTCCATAAAAAAAAAATTTTATTTTTCATTTTTTATTTGAAAAAGTCTTGAATACCAACAATTCCAGATGTAGAATATACGTTTTGCAAATTTATTTAGGCTTATTGCAGCTTTTGCCAAATTTTTACGAGTTGCTGTCCCTAAGATATTTTCCAGTGGTGCTAGCATTGCAAAGTTTTCCTTATTTTGATCTTGAACATTTCAATCGTTTATTTTTTGATCATATAACGTAACATTTTATAATAATGATTCATTTGTAATTTTTAAAACATGTAATATTTTATCTAAAAGACTGCAGTCATAGATTG
>NW_026098989.1:0-1856 GCF_021464435.1 Cataglyphis hispanica | reverse complement strand
CAAGTAATACGTCGTTAAACATATAGAAACGTGTGTAATACATATGTATTTAAGCGAGAAACGTCGTTTAAAGCAAGTAATACGTCGTTAAACATATAGAAACGTGTGTAATACATATGTATTTAAGCGAGAAACGTCGTTTAAAGCAAGTAATACGTCGTTAAACATATAGAAACGTGTGTAATACATATGTATTTAAGCGAGAAACGTCGTTTAAAGCAAGTAATACGTCGTTAAACATATAGAAACGTGTGTAATACATATGTATTTAAGCGAGAAACGTCGTTTAAAGCAAGTAATACATCGTTATATAAAGAAACACGTATGTAATGCGTCGTTATTTAACAAAAACGTCGTTTAACGAAAGTAATATGTGGTTATATAACGAAAAACGTATGTAATTAATGAGATATAATCAGATATAAGATAGATAAAAAATTGAACACTTTTAAGTGCCATCTCTGAGTCTCAAGTTTATCACCAAAGAGAAAGTAAATGCATACATAATTTCGAATAAGCCCCGCATGATGGGGAAAAGCGCTTGAAACAACACCGCCCCTCGGCGGGGACACTAAACACGGGCGGATACACTAAACAACGGGCTCAGTCACGAACGTGTTCACGCAAGCAGAACGTCGTCATATATCGAAAACAGTAAGTAATTCGTCGTTATATAAAGAAAAACGTACGTAATACTTCGTTATTTAAGCGAGAAACGTCGTTTAAGCAAGTAATACGTCGTTAAACATATAGAAACGTGTGTAATACATATGTATTTAAGCGAGAAACGTCGTTTAAAGCAAGTAATACGTCGTTAAACATATAGAAACGTGTGTAATACATATGTATTTAAGCGAGAAACGTCGTTTAAAGCAAGTAATACGTCGTTAAACATATAGAAACGTGTGTAATACATATGTATTTAAGCGAGAAACGTCGTTTAAAGCAAGTAATACGTCGTTAAACATATAGAAACGTGTGTAATACATATGTATTTAAGCGAGAAACGTCGTTTAAAGCAAGTAATACGTCGTTAAACATATAGAAACGTGTGTAATACATATGTATTTAAGCGAGAAACGTCGTTTAAAGCAAGTAATACGTCGTTAAACATATAGAAACGTGTGTAATACATATGTATTTAAGCGAGAAACGTCGTTTAAAGCAAGTAATACGTCGTTAAACATATAGAAACGTGTGTAATACATATGTATTTAAGCGAGAAACGTCGTTTAAAGCAAGTAATACGTCGTTAAACATATAGAAACGTGTGTAATACATATGTATTTAAGCGAGAAACGTCGTTTAAAGCAAGTAATACGTCGTTAAACATATAGAAACGTGTGTAATACATATGTATTTAAGCGAGAAACGTCGTTTAAAGCAAGTAATACGTCGTTAAACATATAGAAACGTGTGTAATACATATGTATTTAAGCGAGAAACGTCGTTTAAAGCAAGTAATACGTCGTTAAACATATAGAAACGTGTGTAATACATATGTATTTAAGCGAGAAACGTCGTTTAAAGCAAGTAATACGTCGTTAAACATATAGAAACGTGTGTAATACATATGTATTTAAGCGAGAAACGTCGTTTAAAGCAAGTAATACGTCGTTAAACATATAGAAACGTGTGTAATACATATGTATTTAAGCGAGAAACGTCGTTTAAAGCAAGTAATACGTCGTTAAACATATAGAAACGTGTGTAATACATATGTATTTAAGCGAGAAACGTCGTTTAAAGCAAGTAATACGTCGTTAAACATATAGAAACGTGTGTAATACATATGTATTTAAGCGAGAAACGTCGTTTAAAGCAAGTAATACGTCGTTAAACATATAGAAACGTGT
>NW_026098988.1:0-1876 GCF_021464435.1 Cataglyphis hispanica | reverse complement strand
GTATATAAGTAATAGTAATAGGTTAGGCCGATTCTAACTCAGTTTGTTTTAAACGCGGTAGTAAGAGTGAGAGTGACAGCCATATAAAAAAGGGAGATAGAATGATATCTCAAAAGGGAAGCGTCGGCACGGGGAAAAACAGGGGGAGTAGGTAGGGCGAGACGGGTATGGAAGTGCGCGGGGTGGAGCGCGCTGGTGGATTTGCCGCGCGGCTTCCCCTCGACCCGCACCTCCCTGGAAGGATCTGGGTTAGAACTCTCGTATTATTGGAGCTGCGCGCGACGCCGCGCGTCGAGGACGAGCTCGCGGTTTCGCTATCGGCGCGGCTTAGAGCGCGCGATTCGGAGAGAAGGTCGGGCGGAGGAACGAGACGACGCATAGACGAGGGCGATCGAGAGATCGAGAGACGAGAGATCGAATAAAGAGAGTCTTTATTTCTTCGCGATGCGTTAACGATACAGAGGCATGTTTGATTTATGCGGTATAATAATGGTACAAAGGCGTATTTAATTTTTGCGATATAATAATGGTACAAAGGCGTATTTAATTTTTGCGATACAATAATGGTACAAAGGCGTATTTAGTAACGAAGGAGCGAGTGCGTGGATAGACGTATCACGATTATCCGAAGAACAGAGCCTGTAGCTCGCAGTCTATCAGTTCGTCGCGGTCGAAGCTCTCGCTGTCGCGTATCGTCGCGGGAACGAGAGCGGGGTCGCGAACGCTCGCCGCGACGTCGAGAAAACGAGCCAGCTTGTTGTCGGTGTAGGCGGTCAAACAGTTCAAGGACGTAACGAGGCAGTTGACGCAATGTTCTAGATGCAATATGTATAGAACGGTGTTTCTCGACATAGCCAGTCGAGTCTTGGGCGTCTCGAGACGGAGAATTCGGAGATTGTTCAGTCTGCCGAATCGAAGCGTCAATTGACCGATGTATATCGGCGCCGGGGAACGAGTCTCGTCGCGCTCGTCGGATTGAAAGTACGACGCGAGCGTGGATCGTAGATCGAGCAGCTCCTGCCACGTGTTCGGCGTTAGCGAGATCTCCTTGCCGTGATTATCTCCGAGAACGATTTCCACGAACGAGGGTCGACTGACGTTAATGCAGATTTCCAGATGTTTATATCCTGTTTTCGTCAATGAGTAGCGTCTTCCCAAGATTCTAAGAGGTCGCGCGATCGCGTCGTTCGCGCAGTTTCTCGGTGTCCGATCGCGATCTAGCCTAAAAAGTAAAAGCGAATAATTAGGGACGGAAGCGATAAGAGCGATAAAGGACGTTAGTTCGAGCGTTGTTACTTTCGATACCCTTACCCGTTATTTGTTCGAGCTTTCTTAGAATATCCGGCGTTATCCTCGCGGTTTCGATCGGCGAGTCTCGATCGATCCTCGAAGGAGTGTTGCTGCGGCGGCGGTCCCATCGTCCCGTACATCTTCGTTCAATGTTTCGTTCGCGAGCTTCGTCGTTGGTAATGAGACGCTTAACGGCGGAACGGCCTTTATATATTCGAGTCGAAATCGCCCCTTCTTTTTCGCGCCTTTGTACTCTATTCTTAAAGAGTATGCGGGAAGTCGCTATCGTCGTCCTCGTCGGATCTATCAGTCGCGACGTCGAGGCGATAGACGCGGCTGAGAAGATCCGCAATTGCTGCAGTAACCCGTTCGTGGGGCATTCGACGCCGAGAACGCGAAGGTCGAAGGGACCCGCCAAGGTCACGAGAATTAGGTTCGAGAATTCGTTGAACGCGTAGAATTGACGTTTAGCGAAGAAGTACAGATTACCGTCGGTGTATCGGAGGGCCGACGTTATCGCGGATGGTATTCCGGGAAATACGTCTTTTAACGGAACGTGCTTAACGACCGTCATGCGGCATTCGTC
>NW_026098987.1:0-1878 GCF_021464435.1 Cataglyphis hispanica | reverse complement strand
GCGCCGTTGCCGGAGGTGACCGAACCAGAGGAGCTGACGCGGTTCTCTCGCTTAACCGCCTGTTGCGAGTGACCGCGTGTCACCGGCGAACCATACACGGAGGCGTGCAGCTCACCCTCGGGTCCATTAGACAAAGCTACTGGATCCCCAGAGGACGTCAATTGGTGAAGGCCACGATCCAGCGGTGCGTCACCTGTGTCCGCTGGCGGGCGGTCACGCAACAGCAGCTTATGGGAGACCTGCCACGGCTCCGCGTCACTCCTGCCAGGCCATTCCTGCGCACCGGCGTAGACTACGCCGGCCCCATCCAGCTGCGCACAACGAAGGGTCGCGGTCACCGCTCGTACAAGGCCTTTGTCGCGGTCTTTGTGTGCCTTAGTACAAAGGCAGTGCACCTCGAGGTCGTGTCGGACTATTCGGCCGACGCCTTCCTGGCCGCCTTGAAGAGATTTACCGCGCGGCGCGGGCTGTGTCGCAGCCTCCACAGCGACTGCGGTACTAATTTCGTCGGAGCCGACGCGCAGCTCCGAGCCTTCTTCGCCGCGAGCAACCCAGCACAACGCCAAATCGCCGACCAGCTGGCCACCGACCGCATCCATTGGGACTTCAACCCGCCCTCAGCACCTCACTTTGGCGGCCTGTGGGAAGCGGCGGTGAAGTCGCTCAAGCACCACCTCCGCAGGGTGCTAGGGGAATCATCACAACACCTACGAGGAGATGAGCACCCTCCTCACGCAAATTGAGGCCTGCATGAACTCGAGACCGCTACAAGCATTGACAGACGATCCGGACGACGTGGCGGCCTTGACTCCAGGGCACTTCCTCGTGGGAGCGGCCCTCAATGCCGTCCCAGAGCCGCATCTCCTGGACGCCCCAATCGGCCGACTCTCGCGCTGGCAGCTCATCCAAAGAATGCGCGATCATTTCTGGAGCAGGTGGTCCCAGGAATACCTCCACTCGCTCTCCCAGAGACCCAAGTGGTGGGCCTCCAACAGCGAGGTCCGCGTCGGGCGGCTCTGTCTTATCCGGAGCGACAACACGCCGCCAACACGATGGCCTCTCGCCCGGATCACCAACGTGCATCCAGGAGACGACGGGAGAGTCCGTGTGGTCACCATCCGCACTGCCACCTCAGAGCTGACTCGTCCTATCGTCAAAATCGTCCTCTTGCCGGAGAGCCGCTCCGACGAGCAAGAGGACAACCCCGCGCCTCACGGGCGCAATGCCTCTCTAGGCTAGCCAAGGGCGCTCTTTCGCCGGAATTCCGGCAAGGCGGGCGGGATGTTCGAGATTGCAACGATCTCGAACTTCGCATTTTTGTTGTCGCGCGACCGCGTCATCGCCGCGCGCGCGATGCGAGATAGCGTTTTCTACGACCGAGCGAAAACGCGCGGCAATAACAAACATCGTCGCCCTTCTCGAAGGATCTAAGGTAAAATTGCGACAAACAAGTCACCTAAAAACTGTCGGCGGAAATGACTAAATTTCGGGGACCTTCTGGATCCTTCGAGAAGGCGATGACAGTATAAAGGCAAGCCGCCAACCGAGCGCGGCGCATTCCGCTCAGAGTACTTTTGACGCGCGTACGCTATTCAAGCGAAATAAAGAGTCGGTCTCGTTTAATGAAATAGACATATTTCAGTGCCGTTGTGTGACTACCGGAGTTATTCCGAGACAGACGATTTATCGCTGTTCATCCGCCGCGTGCGAATTACAATCGTATCTCGCGTACGAACGATAAAGCAAGGTGTTAAGATTCTATTCATCTTAGAATCGAGCGCGTCTCGATACTCGCGGGTGTCGTTGTCCGTCGGCCGTCTCATTTCGCGCTTGTCTCTTTTGGAGCACGCTCGCTCGCACGCTCGCTATAACTTTCGC
>NW_026098986.1:0-1922 GCF_021464435.1 Cataglyphis hispanica | reverse complement strand
CCCTTTCGCTACGGCAGCCCCGTCCGCCGAAGTGCCGTCACTGAACGGAAACTCGCGCCGAAAATATGCACAGTTGCTCGTGGTTTCTGTATATATGTTGTTCTAAGTCTTAAATAGGAACTGTGCTGAATAAAACAATCATTGCTCTAATGTAATAAGTATATTTACATTTTTAATATGAAAAGACTTACAAAATTATTAAAATACAAAATACAAAATTATAGGTAACATAGGTATTTATATAATTACAAAGCTTAACGATTAAATGTTTAATATAATTAATAACGAGACGAAAATTATTAAAATATAATGTGATAATATAATACGTAAAAAATATGTAAAAACTAATAATGTAATTTTGTGTGATATATTCTGAAGCAAGGATCTATACAAAGGCCAACATCGCAATCTTTGCACTCATACCGCGAATCCGTTCTTTTATCATTTTTGCTACAAATTACACATCTCCGTCTTCTGTTTTTCGGCTTACAAAATGTGGGAAAATGCCTGTCGGTTAACCTCATCGGATTATCAGCGGGTCTGCCTTGACGTCCCGTTGCACTGTGACGATACTTTTCGACCATCTGTTTTATCAGCGTACTTGTACAGATCATTTCGATGCCGCATATATGCGGCGCTCGTACCAGAAGTAATGGCGTGGATGCGCGCGTATATGCGGCGCCCGTACCCACGGGTCGTCGAGTGGATGCTGCATATATGCGACGCTCGGCGCGAAAGGAGTTAAGGCCGCGTCTATGCGCCGCAAGGCGCAGAGATCGTCGCGCGACGGATCGGTCGGCGCGACGTCGGTCGTCGCGGGCGCTACGGTGGTGACGGGCGCCGCGGTGATCGCGGGAATCGCGGAGCGATCTCCGTCGTCGCGAGATCCGTACAAATTTTGTATAGCGAGGGTGTCCTCTACGCTTAATTTAACCGGATATTGAAGCTCGTTGTCGGGTACGTACGGAAACATGACCGAGTCGTTGCGCATGCTGTGCTGCAGACCTAAGGCGTGACCGATGTCGTGCGTTAGCAGCAGATGATACTTGTCGGAGGGATTCTTGTTCAGGCGCACGTGCCACGGCTCCTCGTCGTCGACGTGTACCTCCAAGGAGAAATCGGCCGTTCCGGTGGGGAAGAACGCGTGAGCGAGAGCCCCGCCCGAACCTTCGAAGACAGCCGGACAGACGTCGCCGTTTTCGACGTTCGCGTAGGTGTGAACGCCCGTTCGATACAATATCAATATATCGGGGCGTAGCGAGTCGCGCGCGAACCTTAACGACGAACTCCCATAGCCCATAGCGCGAACGCCGCTTCGGTCGTTCGTAAGAGTTCCTCGGTAGTCGCTTGAAAATTCCACGTTAGGCGCGTTTTCGGTCACTTTCTCGCGAACGGGCTGTACGCGCAATCGGGTATGTCCGCTAGACCGCATAGCGGTTTGCGCATGAGATTGAGAGTATCGATGTTTAACGCTCCATTACCAGGTAATTGATAATATTCTTGAAACAGCGACAGCGCGCGACACAGAGACGTCGCGTTCGCGGACGACAGCGATACCTCGTCGTCCCTCAGAAAACCGTACGCTCGCAGAAAGCGGAGCACCTCCGCCTTCTCCGGGTCAACCGGCGTCGCGGCGACGAGCGTCGACGCTAGAACGAGAAGAGCCGTCTTCGTGGCCATCGCGTGGATCGAGAAAGACGCGAGACGATCGATGGCGAGGTATCCGGACGCGATTGATTCGCTCCTCGGAGGAAACGTCTATTTTTGTTCTCGGCTAATTTGATACGAGGTGGAAGGGGTATATTAGAGCGAGAAAGGAGATAAGAACGGACGCGGATGCGTCAACAATTCGCTCAGGGGAGGAGAGTTTCCTCCGACGGCGGCGAAGGTCGGGGTATCGGGATACGCCTTTTCAAGAGATC
>NW_026098985.1:0-1923 GCF_021464435.1 Cataglyphis hispanica | reverse complement strand
TATAAGGTCTCAGCATATTTTTAGATCGAGACGCTCCTGAGTCATAGCGTTACGCGCGCGATCGGCAGCTCGGCCGCCGAACCTCGGACGGTAGTGGCGGGAGGGAGGCTCACTTGCGCACAGTACAATTGGACACGTTGCAATTGCACACTGTGATATTAGACACATAAAGTTGCGCACCGTGCGATTGGACACATTTCAATTGCGCACAATTCGTTCGGACACATTTCATTTGTGCACCGTTCAATTGGACACGTTGTTTTTAGACACAACAGATGTTTTTGTATAATTTAAAATACATACACACGCATGTATAATTTTGAAATTTTCTGACATTTATTATTAACTTCATTTGGTAAATAATCATTTGTTACAGTTCGTTTACACACATTTCTTTTGCGCACATTTCTTTTGCGCACATATCTTTTGCGCACATTTCTTTTGCGCACATTTTTTTTGCGCATATTTCTATTGCGCACAGTTTTACGCACACATTTTTTTGCACATTTCGGAAACGTATATAATTGGATACTGTAGCATATACTTTGTAAGTTGTAAAGCAAGGTCCACCCTGTTTACCGGCGGGGCGGGTGTGGGAAGGGGGCCGAAGGCCCCCCTTGCATTTCCCAGTGTGTGTGTGTGTGTGTGTTTGTGTGTGTGCGTGCGTGCTTAAGAAATGTGCTCAAAAGAAATGTGCGTAAAAGAAATGTGCGCAAAAGTACTTAAATAAAAGCTGCAATGCTTAAATTTTTGAATGCTTTTTTTTTGCACCTTCCCAAAAGTATAGCATTCAGACTTCATTTAGTAGTATTCTATACATTATTCTTTTAATTAATTCTTTTAAGTTGAATCCTCCTATACGACTCAGCTTTTCAGTTTTCTTCAGCTTTCTAAAATAATGCTTGGAATTAGTGCCCTTTTTGGGACGCTCAAAGCTCAATGGCCGATCCGCCGATCCCGCGTATAAAGGTCCCCGCACAATCAAAAATATAAGGAAGAGAACAGATATTAGAGATAAGAGTCGATATTCATAGTTCGTGAATGAATATATGAAATATGAATTCTTATATGAGAATATAATATGAAAATATATGAAAATATTATACGGTCATTTCATTTCACTGAATAGAATAAACAAAATATGAACTACTGTTGACTCTAATCGCTAATATCTGGTTCTTGTTCCTTATTTTCGATTGCGAAGGCCTTAATGCTGTGCTTCAGGAATGTCCCTATATGAAAATATGCTGCGATAACTTCTGTCAAATCGTCTTAGTTATATTATTAAAAATATATTATTATAACATATATAATAGATATAGATGTATATATAATAAATTACATAACAGGGTGTTTCAAAGGTGAAAGTTAGTTGCCCGGAAGGTAATTGGGAATCCAAAAACAAGAAAAAAGTTGGTAAACATAAATCCGGAAATGCGTTGATTTTCGGGTGACGCCATTTTTATGTTGAAATTTCAAATTGTTTTCTTTTAGAATTTTTTGTCAAAATTGAAAAAAGAGATGGTTTTTTAATTTATAAGTTTTATAACATAATTAAAGTCAAAACTTGTAAAAACAATCTTTTCTTTTAATTTGACAAAAAAATTCGAAAACGAAGTAATTTGAAATTTCAACATAAAAATGCGTCCTAAAATCAATGCATTTCCGCATCTAAGTTCATACCAACTTTTTCTTGTTTTGAATTCTCAATCACCTTCCGAGCAATTGATCTCCACTTTTGAAATACCTTATAATATTATGATGATTATATTAATAATAGAACTTTCCAAATTTGATTATTTAAAAAAATAAAAATTATCTATAGCAAAAAAATTTTAATGACAATTTAATTCCGAGGGACTGGCCTAAAATATAAAAAGTTTTAAATGAAGGCTATTATAGAGAAATCAACATTAAATTTTA
>NW_026098984.1:0-1955 GCF_021464435.1 Cataglyphis hispanica | reverse complement strand
CAATTAGCTGCGTCTTGGAGGTATCTCTTGCGGTACGTAGGGATTTATTAAAATGCGGACGGATCTATCTGCGCTGAGGCCTGCTCCTTCTTTGATCATGTCAGAATCGTGCAATACTTTAAATGCCTCTCGTTCGGACACATCGCCAAGGACTGTAGGAGCGATCCTTCCTGTGGACACTGTGCTGGGGCTCACGAGATGAGGGATTGCAAGAGCAAAGATTCACAGCCTAAATGCTCTAATTGCGCGCGTCACCACGGATCTCTGAGCGATCTCGCTCATTCGGCCATGGATGCCTTGAAATGTCCGATACTGGGTAGGAAGAACAAGGACAAGATAGCTAACACCAACTATGGATAACACTATCAAAGACTTTGAGGACTTGAAGATCTGCCATGTAAACTGTCAGTCTCTTTTCGCGCATCTCGAATTTCGCCACTTCTTTGGCAATGCAGACTACCATGTCATATGCATATCCAAGACGTGGCTTCGGCCCGGCATCACGTATGACATGGTGAGGCTGCCAGAATATACGTTCTTTAGATGTGACAGAGTTGGTAGGGCAGGAGGGGGAGTTGCTTTTTATCTGTCAGACTTTCTCCACGCCTCCATTCTGTGTCGCTCGGCTGGGGCCCTCACCGTTAAGCTAGAATACATCATCCCGGAAATGCTAATTCGACTAGGCTCTTGTTGGCCGTTATATGTCGTCGAATGCTGGATATATGAACGAGTTTTTCGCACAGTTCCTGGAGCCAAGCCAATTACAGGCACTCGATAATCCTGGGAGAATTCAACGCTGATATGAATCTGTCCATATTTGATAGCCAGCAGCTGGGCACTTTCATTGCCGCGTCGAGCTTATATCTCGTACCTTATGAGTCCACACATCACCTAAGAAACTCCAGCACTCTGATGGATCTATGCATCATAGATGACATGGATAAGCTCAGGGGATATGGCCAACACGGAGTCCCGTTTCTGTCTGTGCGTGACCTTATCTTTGTCAGATATGAGATCAAAGTGCGTCGTCGAAGAAGGCTTGTTGTCTGCAGAGATTAGCGCAATTTCGATGCATCCTTATTTCAAACCTACATAAACAATATCGATTGGACTGATCTTTTAGTCTCGGAGAACATGGATGATAAAATTGAAACGCCGAAATCACGAACATCTTCACCTCAAATGTGCCTCTGAAGAGACGACACTTTAAGAACTTGCCGGCCCCTTGGTTGACTAAGGACATTCGCGCGGTCATGCGCGGAAGAGATCTGGTAAGAAGAGTGTGGCGCAGACATAAATGCTACCTTGCCTACGACGGTACAAGGTACTGCCTAATGAGGCTCAAAATTTGGTATGAGCGGCCAAGAATGCCTTTTATATAGACGTTTTTAATCGTGCGGGTAGTGCAAATGAAGTCTGGAATACGCTGAGGCAACTCGGACTTGTTAAGGCCAGAACTACCGGCTCGGGCCGTTTGCATTCAGTGGAGGAACTCAATGAGTACTTCGGGCATTGTTGAGACAGTGCAATCTAGAGTGGCAATTCTCTCGAAGACGTTCTCACGGGAGATTTTAAGGACACCGATCTTCACTGGAAGTATGTCTTGCCGCTGGATATTGCAAGAGTTATTGCGAGGGCCAAATCTAATGCTGCCGGTATGGATAGTGTGTCTCTCGCTGAGACTTCTAAAGCTTTTGTTGCAAGATGCGCTGCCTATTTTGAAGCACCTTTTTAACTTCTCCTTGACGAACGGAAGCTTCCCGGCAATGTGGAAGTCAGCTCTCATCTGCCCGATTCCCAAGATCAGGAATCAACTTCTGTTCAGCACTATAGGCCGATCTCGATTCTCCCTGCTTTATCTAAAGCGCTGGAGAGGATAGTTTCTGAGCAGATCCGTGCACACCTTGAGGAATCTGGCCTTAGTGATTCGTGTCAGTCTGCTTATCGGAACAACA
>NW_026098983.1:0-1957 GCF_021464435.1 Cataglyphis hispanica | reverse complement strand
AGAGAGAGAGAGAGAGAGAGAGAGAGAGAGAGAAAGAGAGAAAGAGAGAGAGAAACTCAAGTGAACATATATGTAAATATGCGAGAAGTGATACGTAGTGAGCGAGCGATTAGAAAGAGACAAAGTGTATGATTGAAAAGAAAGATAAAGAAACTGCAATAATGTTAGTGTATACATACTCTGCAAACATGATTTTGCTCTACACATCAAAGAGACAAAGATAGTACGAATATGTCTGTCTTTGTCATATAAGATTGCAGCTCTATCTATCGCGACATCACGCAACTAATCTACTGCTCTGTTTTAAGCGGGGAGCACACACTTTTGCATAAGCGCATAACAATAAGCATAAGGAAATTGATTGGTTCATTTTCTTATGCATACATTTGTGGACCAATCAATTTTTTTATGTTTATGGTTATGCGCTTATGCAAAAGTGTGTGCTCCCCGCTTTACTCTTGAGCCCCGATCTCGCACACACACATATGCACGAATACTTTAGATTGCATTATCTTTTTTACAAATCTTCTAAACTCATTTCTCTAAGTTCACTGATACTCTTTGATGAAATGCCAAGTCGGATTGTTACTGATTAGGCACGTGCAGATTACAAATTTTTTGTATTAAATAAATGTTGACGGCAGAAGCCGATAACTAAACTGTAATTTTGTAATTTTTTTTCACTTTTTATATGAAATCATATCTACCCGAGTACGTTATTATATATACTTTAATTATGGAAAAGGATTTATCGATATTTATAATAAACAAAAAAGATTATGCACTTTAACTTAATATTCGCGTTTTGATCGGTAAAACAGATCTTAAGGATCCCCTTAACTACTTACTATAAATTATTTTATTTTCGCTTGTTTTATCATTTTATTTCAGCTGAATTATGTCACCAGTAGTTACTTATAAATTTTGTCAAAATTGCGAGAGTAAAATAGAGTTTATACACACTCAATTTTAAGATGCGATAAATGCTTTATTTCATACGTTCGATTTATTTTTAGGAAACAATATCCTAATGGGATCGCGCTTGTAATTTTGATGTCAACTCCCAAGAAATCATTGACCTCTATTAGAATCTTAATAATACCCTAACGCACTACTCTAATCGCATATCATCTGCTTATCATTATTTAACAGCTTCTACTAACTATATTGAACTAATTACTTAATACTTTAACGGAATACTACCATACTATAATTACTAGTGCTAGTTACTAATAAATCTAAATAATAATCATTAACCACTAATCTTTACCACTACATTACCTACTAACATTTATTAGAATGATAAAGAAAGAAACATGGAAAATGTTATCTTACAACTATATAAGAAATATTATATTATAAAGACTATACCAATATAGTTACACTAATAATATTAATATGCTTTAAAATTTCAATAATATATATAAATATATTCCTTCTTAGTATGTAATTATAAGAAAATATAAAAAAAGGGAAAAAACATATTTTTTATAGAGTAACATTTTTACCTTAAGGAAAATATTGAAATTATAGGAAATACATATAACTCGGTAATACCATATAGGAATCACATACAAAAAAATATATAAAAAGGGTCTATATAATATATTCCTATATATTATGTACATATATTTTGTATTACCAATATTATATTAATTTTAAATTTTATAGAAAGATACATTATCTTATAAAAAAAAAATTCTATTATAATAATACTGCTTTAAGATTCTAAGACATTTATATATACTTTTCCTTTCAATTGACGCATCGATAGTATAATTATTAATATAATTACTCGTAACACATATATGTGTATATTAAAATGTACTCTTATATATCCGAACTCTCAAGAAATGCATTATGTAGCTATTTACGAGTAATGACAAAAAAAAGGGAAATTTAATCTAGACACTAAGTAAGTAAAATAGTAAAATCATATATATATATATATATATAT
>NW_026098982.1:0-1971 GCF_021464435.1 Cataglyphis hispanica | reverse complement strand
TCAACCCTAAATTTAAAATTAATAAAATTAAAGGTCAAACATGAATTATTAAAATAACATAATCTTTTAAATTGATAGAAAATAACTTTTCCTCAAAATAATTTAACCCGTGCTGAATATAAGAATATAAATATAAAGAATAAGCTGTTCTAAAAAAACAAATCAATATTAAATAAAGTATCAAAAAAATCTCCCACCTAACTAATGTTACAATTATAAAAATTTCTCTAATAAAATTTAAAGAAAATGGAAATGAAAAATTAGCAGCACATAAAAAAAATCACCATATTCTTAAAGAAGGTAAGTTATTTATTATCCCTTTATTAATATATAAAAATATCAATCGTCTGCCTCTACGTTCATAATATAAATTTACTATAAAAAATAATCCTGAAGAACATAATCCATGAGAAATTATTAAAATATATGCTCTAATAACTCCTATTTTTATTAAAGTCAATATTGAACATATTAAAACATTTATATGAACGACTGACGAATAAGCTACAAGTCTTTTTATATCTACTTGAACTAAAGTAATTAATCTTACAATTAATCCTCCGATAAATTCTACACTAATTATAAAATAGTTATACTTAATTCTCTGAGTATAAAATATTTCAATAAATCGCAAAATACCATATCTTCCCAATTTTAATAAAATTGAAGCTAAAATTATAGACCCATAAACAGGGGCTTCAACATGAGCTTTAGGTAATCACACATGAAATACGTACATAGGTAATTTAATAAAAAATGCTATAAATAAAATTAAATAATCCCAAAATCCTAGTTTATATGTTATTATTATTATTATTATTAAATTTATATCTAATGAACCATTATATTTTAATAATTCAATAATATAAATTAATAATAGTAATGAAATAAATATTGTATATATTAACGAATAATAAGAAGCTTTTAGACGTTCAAAATTCATTCCTCAATAAACAATAATAATAAATGTTGGAATTAATCTCAATTCAAACATTAAATAAAATTGTAACGATGCATCCCCCCATCGTTCCCGACACGTCACCCGTCGGAAGTCTGCCGCCCGGCGAACACCAGCCGGGCAGAGGCAGAGGCGCTTAGCGCCCATTTTTAAACATGCGTACGATGTTTATGACAAACACAGCCGTTAGTGTTTGTCATAAACAAAGCGAGCGCCGAACGGCACCGAACGTTTCCGGCGAATGCCGATCGCCGAAACGCGCGCTACCGGAGGCCCGCGTCGTCTCCCCCACCCCGAGGGGGATGCGAACGGCGCGGGTGTCACGCTCGCTTCGGTAGGGTATAAAAAGCCCTACCGAACACCAGACGCCACCAGACCGGCACCTGAATCCGCTCGAGCGGTACGCTCCGAGACAAATCCAGAAACCGATCCTCAACGTCTATAGACAGTGGCCCGGAGGTTGACGAGTTCGCAGCCTCCGTCGAGCATTCTCGACCATCTGCTCTAGAAACGACTCCAGTCTAAAAACCGTCCGTATAAGAAAGAGAGTGGACGAGTTCGCCGCTTTCCTCGAGAATTCTCGAGCCATTACGGTCCTATCACCTGACCATCCAACCCTTCGTACAGGACAAGAGAGTGGACGAGTTCGCCGCTTTCCTCGAGTATTCTCGAGACCTGACGCTCCGACTATCCGAACGTCCGAACTGCACTCCCGCGATTATCGCTGAGAACTTGCACCGCGTCATCGACGCATCTACCCGACTGCAGGCCTGGCACCCTGCAGTCCGCGTCGAACACCATACGCGTATTAATTAGCATATCTCGCACTGCGAGATATCGAAACACCGACACGCGGTGACAACACGCGCCCGCCTTACCGCGCGCACCTCGCGCCAACAACCGCGAAGCCGACAACACGAGCCCGTCTCACCGCGCGCGCCCCGCGCCACGAGCCGGGCCCTTTAACTAGACGCGCAAAAACACCGTCTAGACCCGCGTCACAACATTACGCT
>NW_026098981.1:0-1973 GCF_021464435.1 Cataglyphis hispanica | reverse complement strand
CATTATGTTAAAAATGAGAAAACTCCTACGCGTGCAGATGAATTTATAATGAAACATGTGAATTTCATGAATGGTCCTATAAAATTAGTAAATGTAAATAGTCAAGATAGTCAGATTATGTTACAAGATACAGTAGAAAATGATATTTACTGCAATAAAGAAGATAATAAGATCGTTGAACAAAATAATGTAAGAAGCAAAAAAATGCCCCGCTTGTGAAAATGGACATGAACCGACCGGCGGACACACATGTTATATATGCAAAAAGTATGTACATGCTTTGGATGAATGTTCTATGCCGGAGAAGAAGGAGGATGCTAGGAGAAGAAGGAGGATGCTAGGAGAAGAAGGATATGGACAGCAACGAGTATGTGTTGATTGCCAACAAATTAATAATGTTTAAGATATAATTGCAACGAAAGAAATTGAAAATTGGCGTGGCTTGACAACAGCGGACATTAAATCTAAAGGGAGGTATTTACAAAAGGAAAGTATACAAAATGAATTTTTATTATATTGTATTTTACAATTATTTATTACTGCTTATTTTGACACAGAAAATATTAAAAATTTTATATCCACTGAAACAGATTTTAAATTTTTGAATTAATTAAAGAAGTAGTAACTTATGGTATTAAAAATCATCTTATAGATTACGTGTTGAAATTATAAGGCAAATATTTTCAGGTAATATTTCATCAAATAATTGTATTTTAATAGATTGTCAAGTAACTGGTTTTTTGTGTAGAAAATTATTCACTCAATATCCGACGTTCCGAGAAACATCAAGATGTTTTAATTGTTGCACAGAAAGATTAAAAGTGCTTCCATTGGTCATATGTTGATTTTAATACATTAATACGCAAGGACTTTACAGAATTAGAAAAAGATATTATTATATTACCACAATGATGCAATCAAGCAAACTGTGATGGTTTTGAAATTACATCCATTTCACATACAGGTATTAATTTTTATTTATTAATTTTATTATTATCATTAATCATATAATATCTATTTATACAATTATATTTTTTGTTTGTTATAAAATTTGTTATTTGTAATCATTTAGAATTATAATTATTAATGTGACTGTTTTATTTTTAGGATATGTTTATATTTTGGATATGTAATAGTAATAACCAATTCATATTTTTTCGTTTATTTTAAATGTACATAAAAAAATATTCCAATACATTTAAAATAATAAAATTACTTTCAAAAATACATATATTCCATCTTAAAAAAATTTATATTGTTTATTTCCTATATTTTATATTATATTTTATTTTATATTATTATTTTCTTATATTGTTATGATTTAAGAGTTAATTTTATTTATATTTAAATATTTATAATAAAAGCTTGTTAAGAATATTTTATATTATTAAATATTTTTATTAAAATAAATAATTGAAAAAAAATTGTATTTTAATTGTAAAAACAAATTGTTAATAGAAAATATACAAAAAATTTAGAGATAATATATATTATAAAATAATTATTATATTAATAAATCTATATAGCTTATTTACAAGAAAGAAATGTAAAATATTGTTTTTTAATAAAATAAGACCTTAGAATAAAAAATAGCTTATATAAATATTTTCTTCGGTTATTATAAATGATATAAAAAGTTTTAATTAAGGATAGAAAAAATTTTTATTTAAATTAAAGTGCAATATATTTATTAGCAATTAATTTCATAGATTTTTTATAAAAATACTCAAATGAGAAAAATATTTCGTATGCTTTACTACATGATAAAAGTGCTTTCGTCCCTTTCTTCTTTGCTTATAATGCTGTTGCTCTCATTGAATTGTCGTGATCTCGAGGATCTATTTTTTAGTTTTCTAGTAGTTTGTTTATTGCAAAATACCTATAAGGATATAGTAAATCACGAATGTGTGTATCATCTGATAATAAAAATTAAAAATCTTTCTTTTATATTTTGAAAGTAATTTTAATAAATT
>NW_026098980.1:0-1981 GCF_021464435.1 Cataglyphis hispanica | reverse complement strand
CAATTGAGGAGATAATATTTCATGATAAAAATGTATCAGGACAATCTGAATAACGTCGAGGTATAATCTCTTAATCCTAAGAAATGTTGGGGAAAAATGTTATATTAACTCCAATAAATATAGAAAGGAATTGAATATTTAATAAAAAATTATTTAAGGAATAACCTGTGATTAAGGGGAATCAATGAATAAATCTAGCAATAATAGCAAATACAGCTCCTATAGATAAAACATAGTGAAAATGAGCTACTACATAATAAGTATCATGAAGAACAATATCAATAGATGAATTTGAAAGTATTACTCCTGTTAAACCTCCTACAGTAAATAAAAAAATAAATCCTGTAGCTCATCATAAAGATGAATTATTATTAATTTTTGTTCCATGTAAGGTTGTAATTCAACTGAAAATTTTAATTCCAGTAGGGATAGCAATAATTATAATTGCGGAGGTAAAGTATGCTCGAGTATCAACGTCTAATCCAATAGTAAATATATGATGAGCTCAAACAACGAATCCTAGAAATCCAACTGCTATAAGTGCATAAATTATTCCTAAAGCACCAAAAGTTTCTTTTTTTCCTCTTTCATTTCCTAATATTAAACTAAAAAATTTCCAAATCCTCCAATTATAAAAGGTATAACTATGAAAAAAATTATAATAAAAGCATGTCTAATAACTATAGAATTATAAATTTGGTCATTATTAATTAGTGAGCCACAAGATCTTAATTCAAGGCGAATAATTATTCTTATTGAAGATCCAGCCATTGAATTATTCCAGCCCAAATGGCAAATAAAAAATAAAGAATTCCAATATCTTTATGATTAGTTGAATATAATCATTTATTCATATAAATCATATAAATAATAATTAAATGAGAAAGCATTATGTCTGATAAAAGTAATAAGCTGTAAATTTATTGATGAAAAATTAATTTTTCTAATGCTAAAAGTATTATATCTTATAGTTTAAAAAAAATATTAAATTGCAAATTTGAAGATGTTTTTAAAAAATTAAAATATTTATAAATAAGTTTTATACGAAGAATATTTATATATTAAACTTTGAAGGTTTAAAGTTTAGTTTAACTTAAAATCTTTTAATATTAAATGAGAAAAATTATTAAACATAATAATAATCTAAAATATAAATAAATAGTAAACAAGTGTTATACGACCAAACTGGCAATTTATTGTTTGATTATTATATCACGACGTTTCGACCATATGGTTTTGGTCCTTATCAAGTGAAACTAAAATAACAATACAATAAATAATGATAGTCATGTTACAATGAAATAAATAGAATTAAGCAACTTACGTTATAATTAAAAAGTAGAAAGAGAAAAATCGAAATGTCAAACTGACATTGTGTCAACCACTATGTTTGGAATACTGAGATCAACTAAACGACCTTTATTAATTTATCTTATATGTTGTTTAAATTCTCTGTATCCTTTTGGGAATTAATAGTGTTGTCAAATTTTTTAATAAAAAACATTTCAGCTATTTCTCTCTTTCTTACATGTTTTTCGTTATGTAGAATATCAGGCGCTAACCAATCGAAGTCATGATCAAATTTTAATTTGTGTTTGCTAATTACGGATAGATTACTTTCGTGCATTTTTATATTATTACAATGTTCCTTGACTCGGGTGCTTAAGTGTCTTTTTGTCTGGCCAATATACGAAGCGCTACAATTCTTATAATTTATTTTATAAACAACCTCCGTTCTATTGCTAATAGGCAAACTATCCTTGCCGCGTTTAATCAATGAATTTAATTTTTTAGGTATATTGTAAACCACTGTAAATCCTAAAAAAAAACCCACCCTAACCTAACCTTTATTAATTTATCGTATATGTTGTTTAAATTCTCTGCATCCTTTTGGGAATTAATAGTGTTATCAAATTTTTTAATAAAAAACATTTCAGCTATTTCTCTCTTTCTTACATGTTTTTCGTTATGTAGAATATCA
>NW_026098979.1:0-2007 GCF_021464435.1 Cataglyphis hispanica | reverse complement strand
TCCTCTCGTGTGCATATAAAGCAGGTTAAATTGGATAGGAAATTCTTCACGTAACAATATAGAACACTGCTCTCACTGCTTCGTCGCGCGCCTAGTATCGCATTACAATAGGACGTCTTGTCTCGTCGCGCACTTGTACAAGGCGCGGATTGGCCATTTTTTTAAATTAATTTCTTATTAATTATCGTGAAAATTGCAAAACGGAAGACTTTCCTATCCAGTTTAACATGCTATATATGCACCCTGTATATGTATGTATCTATTTGACTTTGAAATAAATTTATAAATTGTAATAACAATATATAATATTATTTATTTATTTTGATATTGTTTATTAAATTTTTGTGTTTTTTTATATCTATTTATATATTTTATATTTTGTAAGTAAATTTTAACAAATCATCTTTTATTTTTATACAAAATTGCGTAAGATAGACAAGTATGCCATCGATGTTTTCACTATTTACAAACAAAATATGTTCTGAGAAATAACCAAATGGTAGAAAAACACGCAATAGATACTGTTAACTGACTCACATTGGTAAATGTACTCAATGATAATGTGTAGAACTTTTCGGCAGTCAACATCAATGGCTTCTCAGAACGAGTGATACAAATGCTGAGTAACTTTGTATGCGATGGTGGATTATTGTACCAACTAGAATTGTAAAATGTATCACGCAATCTGGCACTCTAAATGACATAAAAAAGATATCAAAATACTGCATTGTTTTTATATTGCAGAGAATAATTCATCTATATCCAAGTAGAACACAAAAGACATAATGATATCATTAGGATATCATGACTTTATTTGTCTCTTAAAAGTTACTGATAAAAAATGATCTAAAAATAATCTAAATATAAAAACAGAAATTCATTGTTATATCAAGAATTCATTATAAAATCATCATAAATCATTGTTATGTCAAGAATTTATCATAAAATCATCATAAAAAGGGTATCGATTGACGTTATAATAATTTTTTCTAAATTGACTTCTACTTGTCATCATGATATTATTATGATTTTGTATTCTACTTGGGTATTTGATATGTGTTCAAAATGTTTTGTAAAATTATACAAAAAAAGCTTTGTTTACCGATTACCAATAGCATTAATTACGTTGCATTGCCAACAATTATAATTATACATATACAAAGCCATTATCTACAAACATTATATTATATTATGTTATATTATATATTTTAATCAAACTTTATAATCATATAAAAAAATCTAAATTCTACAAAATTTATAACACTAAAATTATAATTGCATCAATTGAATCAATTTGTATTTACAATTTTTGATTTTACTCTCTCTTTTTGCCAGTTTTATTTAATAAATAAAAAATTATATATATATATTGTATATATATAATTAGGATTGTAGCCCAAAATGATTGTTGGCAATCGTTGTGTCAACGCAGATGAGATTCCTTTCCTCTTTATCTCCGATAAGGAGAAAAGGTTCGGAATTTTTCCAAACTACATTAGGGAATCCAAAGTTGGTTGATACAAACTGTTTCTACAACTTTTTGTAAACAACTTTTTAACCAATAAATATAATATAAATATGATAAAAGCATTTAGCTATATGTTTTCACGTCATAAAAATCATTATTTTTATAAAATATAATATTATAATTTATTTTGTTGAAGTTTTTTTTTGAAAATAAATTAATTTTTGATTAAGTTCTTTATTTTTAATAAAGCTTATTACATATTATTTATATCCATTGCAAACACTAATCAAACGATCGGCATATCTCGAAACAATGATATTACGATAAAGACATTATGATTTTTCGAAAGTAGATTATGACAGTATAACCAAACTCAGTAGCGACACTAAGTGTCAGCACCTTTGTTGTAGATACTCAGGAAAAAGAATATATATATTGCGACGATTTGGTGAAGGTGGGATGAGGAGGAAGAAGTGTTAAAGGATGGGAATGGAAACTTAAAAAAGGGGGAAGGAGGCGAGAAAACGATGGAGTGTAGT
>NW_026098978.1:0-2034 GCF_021464435.1 Cataglyphis hispanica | reverse complement strand
GTAACGGTCGGTTTTTTTCCCGAGCGCTGGTGCTGGATAACTCGGCCGGGATCAGGGCTCGGAAGGGTATAGCAAGTATCGTAGCCGGGTGTACAATAAATAAATGTGTTTATTTACGTATGAAAATATGTACAATGTGTGAGTGAGTGTGTATATATATATAAGTGCGTAAGTATGGAATGAGCGTCGGATGCGTGTGCGCGGTATCGCGTATGAATGTACGTATAAATGACGTATGGATGCGAGTGTATACGGCGTGTGTCGTATGTGTGTATATAATATATCTATCTATGGATGTGCGCGTAGAGGACGTACGGTTGTGAGTGTATACAATGTGTGTCGGATGTGTATCGAATATGTGTAACGTGTGTATATTACGGATGACCGGGAGTGACGCGCGAGTGCGTGTCCGTCGGTCAGGCGGAACGGCGGATGCACGGCGGTGGTGCGATTTCGGTGCGTGATGCGCTCGAGTGCACGCGGTAGGGCACTCGTGAGCGGCGCGATCGGACGCGGGAAATCGAACGGTCGCGTGCGATTATCGATACCCGGCGTCGATGGGTGGTAGCACCTGTCGGCCGGGTAATTGTAATGGCGCGCGGTAATGCCTACGCGAGGGGCGGGAGCCTTGCGTCTTGGCGAATCGCGTATTGCCAAATTCGGTGCGTAGGGCGGTCTCACGGCCCTACGCGCGCGGATTTCGTTGCCGTATTAATGGCGAGTCTCGGGCGGCTTTATGCCGGTGCGCGAAATACTTCGCGATATTTGTTCCGGATTTGCAAGGATGGGTTTGCAGCGGATCAGGAGCGTTCGGCAGACGGGAATATCCGTCGGTGGCGGGTAATTTCCCACCGCTTGAGTAGTTGCCGGACGATCGGTAGTTTGGTAGGAGCACTTACTTTTGGCGAGATGCTGGGAAAGCCCAGCAGAGGCGGAGTACTCCCAACCTCGATCTGGCTCGTAAGCGTCTAGGTATCTGGATTGCTCTGAGCGTCTTGCCGACTTCAGAGCACGGATGAGATTCTCTCTTTTAGCCGGTGGAGCGTCCTTTTATACCCGGCGTCGGCGGTATCGCGTCGGCGCGATAATTGTTTTCCAACAATTCGGTTGAGCCCGACCGCGGCTCGGGAAGTTTCGGAAACGGTCGGAGCGGTTTCCCGAGCGCGCGAGCCGAGCTCCGGTACGGTGTGCCGACCCGTTTATAAACAGTAAACAAATTATCATATATTTGTTTTCGCTCACCGATTTAAACTATAATAGGGCGCGTAGCGCCTTCTCTCAAATGGTCCCTTGACTGATGGGCGTGGGACGGCGGTCGGTTTGCGGCGTCCGGCGGGTGGACGGCCGCGTAACGATGGTCGTATCGTTACAATTTTAATTAAATTAATATTTTCAAATTTAATTTTAATATGGCAGATAAAGTGCAATGAATTTAAAGATTTCATTTATAAAGATTTTTTCTTTTATTAAAAATTAATACTTGATTATTAACACTTTAAAATTCAAATTTTCCCACTTATGATATAATAATCTTTTTCCATGATTTTACTATAATAATTTTAACTTTCATTACATTATTATTTTTTTTTATTATACTCACCATAATTAATAATAAACTTATTAACCGATTTTTACTTCAAGGTCATCTAATTGAAATAATTTGAACAGTCACTCCTATATTAATTTTAATTTTTATTGCTATTCCCTCTATTAAAATTTTATACTTAACTGATGAAATATTTAATAATAAAATTACAATTAAATCTATTGGTCATCAATGATATTGAAGATATGAATATTCTGATTTTATTAATATTGAATTTGATTCATTCATAATTCCTACTCAAGATCTTAAACCCAACGAATTTCGTTTATTAGATGTAGATAATCGATGTATCTTATCTTTTAATTATAATATTCGAATTTTAACAACCTCTATAGATGTAATTTACTCCTGAACTGTCTCCTCTCTTGGTATTAAAATAGACTCTACTCCAGGACGACTTAATCAATCTCTTTTATTTGTAAACCGCC
>NW_026098977.1:0-2089 GCF_021464435.1 Cataglyphis hispanica | reverse complement strand
TGTTACGTCCCGGCGAATTCCGGCTGCGAGAAAGGGAATGCAGAGCTCGAAAATTTTCGCGGGACACGATCGCGAATTTCGGGTCAAATGAACCGCGTGGTTCTTCCCGGGGATACCTGCGATCAAGGTTATTCGCGACGGATACGCGGAAAAAGGGGATGAGGGGTGTCTCAACGAAGACGGTGCATTTAAATAAACATTAAACACGAACAGAGGAAGCGTCAGAAAAAGCTAAGCTACTCCCGGTAGATAGGGTGAGTCAAAAGGGAAATCGAGATGCAGGCAAAAAAAAAGGGTGAGTCATAAAAGTGAAACTCTTCGAGGAACAAAGGATGGGTCACGAAGTGAAATCGGTCCTCACAAAAAAAAGGGTAAGTCGTAAAAGTGAAACTCTTCGAGGAAAACAGAATTCCTGAGATATCTCGGAGTATTTTGAATTCAATTCTATGTTTAAAAATGTTTCGTATTTAATATGTTGTATCTACGTATTTTAGCTTAAGCAAGAACCCGAATCCGATACATATATATATGTATATATATTTATATTAAGGAGGCTACCCAGAGAACTTCATACGTCGAGTCAACGGAATAAATACAGAAACTATAGAATTATTTCTGGGTCGAATTCTATGTTCCTTCCCCAAACCGAATATAAAGCGAAGTATAAATTCGGCGATAATAGCGGGCGCGTAAGTATAATTTCCTACCTTGTGATGCTCGGCTTTTCCTCGATGTTTTAATGACGTTGCATGGAGGAAACGGGGTTTCTGCTCTGGCTTACGGATGTCTGGCCTTCCTTGGGTCCTTGTCGTTAATTTCGCGGAGTGGAACTGCTGGACGCTCTATAGTTATCGGGGTTAACTTGGCTGGCCACTCGATAACAGTTATGCACTTGGTGACGCGTTGCGCGATCGCGAGAGTCGCGGTATGGTGATTCACAAACAACTTTTCGTATTCTGGGTCACAATAAGATTCTACTCCGAAATACTGTGAATTATTAGAATCCGCGGGTTGTAGCGTTAATTCGCGGAGAAGTTTGCGCGCGCGATTCTTTACTCCACCTCGTCTGGTTTTAGGCATTTGATAAGTTGTTAAAATAACTACTGGCTTTAATCATAATGATGTGTAATACCAGAGGACACGGCGTGCGGCGGTCCGCACAGCAGTATCTTGTGTTTTATTCTGATTTGCAATAGCAGCGTGCGGTGGTCCGCACTGCTAGTATCGTATATCAGCGTAAGTGTGTGCGCGTGTGTGTAGTTGAATAGAGCCAGATACAGATGAATATTAATAAAACGATTAACCAGACGATTGAGAGTAGAGAAATGCATTTAGGATGTGTATCACTTACTCACAGAATCACGAGAATTAATACGAGAACACGTTGGATCCAGAGATAGGATAAATAATAATAATAAAAAATTGATTCACTTATAACACAATTATATTTTATACTTATACACTGTAGTATTAAATTGATTTAGAATATGTATTATAATTAGATGTAATATAAGATTATTTAGAATTAAACTAAATATTAAAACTAGAATTAGAAGTTGGATTTAGAAATAGAGTTGGATTTGAATTTAAAGTCGAAGGTTGATTGAGTTCGCGAGGGAGCTCGGTTGCTCCATCGGAGACGCGGAAGAGACTTGTTGTTCGGTCGGAGGCGCGGGAGAGACTGTTGCTCTATCGGAGGCGCGGGAGAGCCATGTTGCTCGATCGGTTGCGCGGGAGAGACTGTTGCTCTATCGGAGGCGCGGGAGATCCATGTTGCTCGATCGGTGGCGCGGGAGAGACTGGCTGAGTTGGAGCGCGCACTGAGCTCCTTCGTTTCGGCGGCTCGGCCGCTGCCGAGAGTAGGGATGTGTAGTTGTGGGACGCGCAGTGGTGGGAAGAGCTAACGATGCGCCACGCTTCGGCGCTCGAGGAAATCAGGTGTCATGGCGTGTCTTTGGCGCGCTATTCAAATTGCGCTTGCTGGACTATGATTATTTATAAGAGAGAGGGAAAAAAAAAAGGAAAATAAAATTAGAATTTTTGACAAGACGTGACAGTTTCGCACCACGAGCGAAAGTAGCGAAATTAT
>NW_026098976.1:0-2091 GCF_021464435.1 Cataglyphis hispanica | reverse complement strand
TCCAGACAGACGATACATGCGGTATAAAATGCGCAATAATAATTGAATCCGCGAAACCAATACTCAAGATGCTTCGGGGCTCGACTCGCTTGCCGATGTGGCCCTGTTGCAGTTGCAATTACGCTAAAGACAACGTGATAAACACCAAAATTCCAAGCGGAGCTCGAACGCGAAAATAACACAAAATTGCGGCCACGATGGCAGAACGACGTGATTTCAATATCGCGAACGCGTGTAGCTATGATACAGCGGGATAACCTTACCGGCAACGATGCTCTCCTCTTGAGAGTTCGGAAGTCTGGCGGCTTCTCCACATCTGGTCTCGTCCTCGAGCTCCGTCGGGATCCGGCCGCAAACTATCTCACTCTCCTCGTTCTCGATCGGGATCTCTACACGCTCGCACACGCTTGTGCTGTTCTCGATAATTGTCTTTGCCACACACACGTCTATCGCACGCTAACGTCCGCGCTAGACCCGGGACCGTCCCGATCTAGAATCAGTAACGCCGGGCCGTTAAAAATTTTTTTTAGAAATGGATATAAAATATTTATTTTTCCTGATTCATCTAACATTGATTCGGAACTCTATCATTTTTTATCAGAAATAGAAATTTTCAATATATATATTGTATATAAAGTATAGTTAAAACGCGATATCTAAGAAACTATGTTATAATAAAATAATAGAGTTATAAAATCTGTACTTTTTTTCTTTTTTGTTTTATCGAATATAGTTCGGAATTATAAGATTTCTTACTAGAACTTGTATTTACTACAATTTTTCGTTAAAATATATTAATTTTAAAAAATCGCTATCTTGACAATTATAATAATTAAGACCATGCGGTTTTTGCGATTATACTTATCTTATTAAATGTAATATAGAATTTTATTGTTTTCAGTCAGAACTCGTGATTTTCAAAATTTTTTTATAAAAGTATATTAATTTTAAAAAATAGATATTTTGGTAACTATAATAGCTAAAATCATGTGGTTTTCGCGATTATACTTGTCTTATCGAATGTAATTTAGAACTCCGACGTTTTTGATCAGAACTTGTAATTTTTAAATTTATTTTATAAAAGTAATTAATTTTAAAAAGTCATTATTTTGGTAATTATGATAGCTAGGACCATGCGGTTTTCGCGATTATATTTGTCTTATCAAATGTAATTTAGAACTCTGATGTTTTCGGTCGGAACTCGAGATTTCCAAAATTTTTTACAAAAGTATATTAATTTTAAAAAATCGGTATTTCGGTAACTATAATAGCTAAGATCATGCGGTTTTCACGATTATATTTGTCTTATCGAATGTAATTTAGAACTCTGCTGTTTTCGGTCGGAACTCGAGATTTCCAAAATTTTTTACAAAAGTATATTAATTTAAAAAAATCGGTATTTCGGTAACTATAATAGCTAAGACCATGCGGTTTTCGCGATTATATTTGTTTTATCGAATATAATTCAGAACTACGATATTTTTGATCAGAACTCGAAATTTCGAAAATATATCTCTGATGTTTGAAGTCAATTTTTAAAACTAAAAACTGCAGAACTCTTGCAAAAAAGTATTAGGAACTATATAACTATTCAAAAAAACATCAGAACTATGCTCAGAACTATTTAATTTTGATATGTCTAAAAACGTGAAGTTGGCACCCCTATTTTTCAAACTCTGCTTTTATTGTTATAATGGACAGAACTCTTTATAAAAATTATCAAGAACTCTTTCTTTTGTTCTAAATAATTCAGAACTCTAAACAGAACTATGGTATCGTAACATAGGGGTGCCAACTTCACACACCCGCATATATCTCGCATAGGCGGAGGGTCCGCTAAAGAAAAATTTAATTCGTATTTATGGAACTTTATTTTCTAATTAAGTTGTCAAGGTTTCTGGAAACTACGTACTCATTTTAAATTAAGTATTTTAAAATCTATATTGACGGGAATACAAGGTAAAATATATTTTTATATTTATAAATAAATTTATAAAATAAAAAATTTAATTTAATGTAAACTTTTTTTAATAATTCAGCAATAATTTTGGCTCAACACCAGTTCACAAACAAAGAGTTTGAAGACATCGG
>NW_026098975.1:0-2092 GCF_021464435.1 Cataglyphis hispanica | reverse complement strand
CCATATACATATATACATATATATATATATATATATATATATATACATACATACATATATAAATAATAAAATCTCAATATAAATAGCTTTTATATAATTTTATTTTAAAACATATTTTTTGTCTTCATTGTATTGTATATATCTATCTAAAATGAAATGTATCCTTTATATGATAATTTGATTCAACTTTTTCTTTAATAAAAATAATAATTTATAAAAAATTACACCTTTCTCTAAAAGTTAATCTTCTTGCAAATAATTTATTTACATTATTAAATTATTAATGTCAACAAAAAGCTGTATAATAACAATAATAATAATAAAAAAATAAAATTTTTGTTTATTAATTTTTATATTAAATAATTATACTAAATAGATATTATTTTTATAAGATAAATACGCATATAAAATCAAACATATATAAAAACGTATATAAAAATTAAAATAGTATTTAAATCATTATTCTTTATTATAAGTAGTGCTTTATTAATATTTTTAAATATATTTAAAAAATAATCTAAAATAAACTTTATATTAATTATATTTTTTTTTAGACTTTTTTAAAGTATATAACTTTTGTTTTTAAATTATACATTTAATTCTGTCTAATTTCTTCTATAATAGTCTATAAAATTAATTCAGTTTTTATAAAAAAAACAATATAAATTTCAAAAATATTTTTAATTTATGTCTTTTTCTCAATAATTTTACATACACACAATTTCGCTATCTTATTTATTAATTTCTCTATTTATTATTATTTACATTATTAAATTACTTTTGTAACGATAAATCAATATATAATATTTTCTGAAATATTAATTTTACATATATATAGGCTACGGTCGGGAAGACTCTGGAAATGCTTCGAAGCATTACATTAACCAATTAGAATAAAGAAATCTTTGCTCTTTTTGTCCTGATTAGTCAATCAAATGCTTTGAAGCATTTCAACCATCTTGCCGACCGCAGCCATAATCAAATAGAAAAATTTCTAAAAAATAACAATGCAGTCTTTTGTTTATTTTTATATCTTACTACAAAAGAATTATATACTATTTGATAGTAGTTAGTGTCTCAGACGATTTATTCGTGTAAGTTGGTTTTTTTAAACATGTCACACCAAATGCGTTTTGCATGTGCGTTCTGAATATTGCAAAAATATTTATCCCAGAAGTGATCTTTTCGTACCTGGTGAAACATTTTATACCAGATGCGTTTTGCATGTGCGTTCTGAATATTGGAAAAATATTTATCCCAGAAGCGATCTATTTGTACCTGGTGAAATATTTCACACCAAATATACAGTTTGCATATGTGCTGTGGATATAATAAAATTTAATACTGTCTAACATTATCTATTATAATAGTATATAATAATTATAATATATAGTAATATATATATATATATATATATATATATTATATATATATATATGTAATATTATTACATATAATATTATATAATAGTATATATATATATATATAATAGCTAATTTTCAATACACATCAGATACAAATTTGTAAACAAAAGACTGCATTTATTTTTTAGAAATAATCCTTTTTTTCATAATTATATTATATAAAATGGTATTATAAAATAACTATATTACATAAAATAATAAATAAAATGATTTAAATTGTAACGATGCTACATCGTTACCCAGCCGTCCACCAGCCGGACGCCGCCGTCCGACGACCATCGGTCGGGCCAGTGCACGTAAGACCGCCGTCCCATGCCCAGCAATCACGGGACTGTAGAGCGAAGGCGCTATGCGCCTCATTGTATTTCAACCGTTGAGTGAACATAAACATTTGTATTTGTTTACGTTATATCACCGGTTCGGCACACCGTACCGGAGCACAAGTCGCGCGCTCGGGAAACCGCTCCGACCGTTTCCGAATATTCCCGAGCCGCGAACGAGCTCAACCAAATTGTTTAATAAACAATTATCGCGCCGACGCGATATCGCCGACACCGGGTATAAATAAGCGCTCCATCGGGTAAAAAGACAGAATTTTCTCCGCCACTCTGAAGTCAGTACGACGCTTAGAGCATCCCGAAGAACCTACACGCTCGAAAAGCGAGATC
>NW_026098974.1:0-2092 GCF_021464435.1 Cataglyphis hispanica | reverse complement strand
CGAACTCAATCGACATCCGACTCTAAGTTCAAATTCAAATTCAACTTTAATTCTAAATCCAACTTCTAATTCTAGCTTTAATATTTAGTTTAACCTTATATAATCTTAAATCATCTAATTATAATACATATTCTAAATCGATTTAATATTACAGGGTATAAGTATAAAATATATTTGTGTTATAAGTGAACCATTTTTCATTTTTTATTACTTATCCTGTCTCTGATCCAACGTATTCTCATGTTTATTTTCGTGATTCTGTGAGTAAGTGATACACATCCTAAATTCATTTCTCTACTCTCAATCGTCTGGTTAACTTGGCATTAATCCCGATAACTATAGAGCGTCCAGCAGTTCCACTCCGCGAAATTAACGACAAGGACTCAACGAAGGCCAGACATCCGTAAGCCAGGGCAAAAATTCCGTTTCCTCCATTCAACGTCATAAAAACATCGAGGAAAAGGCGAGCATCACAAGGTAGGAAATTATACATATGCTATTATCGCTGAATTTATACTCCGCTTTATATTCAGTCTAGGGAAGGAACATAGCATATTCGACCCAGAATAATTCCCCAGTTATCGTATTTATTCCGTTGACTCGACGTATGAAGTTCCTTTAGGTAGCCTTCTTAATATATATATAAATATATATATATATATATATATATATATATATATATATATATATATCAGATTCTTATTTTTGCTTAGATATGATATAGATAAAATACGTAGTAATAACACACTAAATATGAAACATTTTCGAATATAAAATTGAATACAAAATACTCCAAGATATCTCAGAAATCCTGTTTTCCTCGAGTTTTACTTTTACGAATAACCCTTTTTTTGTGAGGCCTGATTTCACTTCGTGACCCATCTTTGTTTCTCTAAGAGTTTCACTTTTACGACGTACCTTCCGATTTCACTTCTATGACTCATTCCTTGCCTAACTCCGAGTCCTTTTTTTTACGAACCTTTGAGTTTCTCTTTTCTGACGCATCCCAAGTTTCACTTTTATGACTCACACTTTTTTTTTTGTCTGCATCTTGATTCCCCTTTTGACTCATTCTATCTATCGCGAGCAGCTTAGCTTTTCCTGACGCTTCCTCTGTTCGTGTTTAATGTTTATTTAAATGCACCGTCTTTGTTGAGACACCCCCACCCTCTTTTAATAGCGTATCCGTCGCGAATAACCTTGATCGCAGGTATCCCCGGGAAGAACCACGCGGTTTATTTGACCCGAAGTTCGCGATCGTGTCCCGCGAAAATTTTCGAGCTCTGCATTCTTTTTCTCGCAGCCGGAATTCGCCGGGACGTAACAAAGTAGTGGAATTAATAATTTTAAATAGTTCTTTTATTATATATATAATTTTTAGACTAATAAATATAGAAATTTATATAATTAATTTATTTTGTACTTAGGGTTTGTGGAAGAGTTTTAGGTTTGACATTGTTAATATTAGTTGTTTGATTTCAGGGAAATGAAATATATTATTTATTTAATATTATTTTTAAATTACAATGTTGAGGTTTTTAATACTATATAAATTTTGATTTAAAATATAAGTAAAGTAATAATAATTAGTTAATATAATAGAAGAAAAAAAGGTAAATTAAATAAAGAATTTAAGGAAAGTCAATTAATATTGATATTTTAATTTTTGAATTTTTGTATATAACCATTTTAATTATATTAATTTTTATATAGAAGTTTATTTTGGAGGATAGCTGCGAAAGCTGAGATTATTTTTCAATGTTTTTGATCTAAAACTAATTTTCAATTTATTTTGCATTTTGGTCGTAACTAAGACATATCGAGTGATTCGCGCATGTCTACATAACAATCTCAGCTAAGAAAGTCGAGAAACGTTGCTTCTCAATGTTTTTGAACAGAAACATTAATTTTCATTTTATTTTGCGTTTTGGACGTAACTAACATATACCGAGCTATTCCAGCGTGTACGCATAACGTTCTCAGCTGAGAAAGCCGAGAAACGTTGCTTCTCAATGTTTTTGATCAAAAACAATAATTTTCTATCTATTTCCGTTTTAGACGTAATTAACATATACCGAGCTATTCCAGCGTG
>NW_026098973.1:0-2095 GCF_021464435.1 Cataglyphis hispanica | reverse complement strand
TTTGCCCAACTTGTCGTACAGGCCATTTGAAGTTTTGTCTAAAGATTGGTATATTATCCCATAATATTTCATTATATCATAAGTCAATAAGTATTTAGCTTGTTTTGTGTGGGAGTTGCTACATCGTGTACCATTTATGGTACACGTGGCGCTGGAGTCAGTTCGACTCTAAAGATCGAAACTTTTGAAGAGTAAAAAGAACTTGCTGCATTCGAATTTGTTTAAAACAAAGTAAAAAACGAGAGAAATAAAGTATTTAACAAAAGAGGGAGTAAGTAAATATACGGAGACAGCATTTTGTGATTTTGTTTGTTTCTGTTCGAAAATAAGTTTTTATTCGTAACTTTCGTTAGTTTATTCTTGCATCTTATAGTTAATTTTTGTATTGATAAAGTGATCCAACTTTTAATTTTTATCCCCAATGATAGGCAATATGGAAGCACAAGACGTATATAGTTCCAGCTCTAGTTCTAGTGATACAGAACTTCCATTTACTATAAAGAGCTCGCGTAGATTTATATTATCATCCTCCGATGAGTCAAGCGACACCTCAATTGAGGTTACCGCGCGTCGTAGACCAAAATGCCGACGAATTGTGTATAGCTCGGACAGTGAGTGTGAAGCACAAAATATTCCGAATAATTTAGAAGACCAGTGGATAGATCCAACTGGAAACCAACCTTCACTGATCCCATTCATGGGTACACCGGGAACACGATTATTGGATAATTTGTGGAAAGAAGAGGAGTTTTATTTATTATTCATCACTGAAGAAATGTTCGAAGATATAGCAGAGCAAACAAATATCTACACAACACAAACATTATCTCAGAAGCATTCATCTCGTCTGAACCAATGGATTCCCAACGAACAGATTTGAAATAAAAAACTATTCGGCCTTCTTATTTGGATGGGGTTAGTAAAATTACCCGAAATAAGTTTATATTGGTCAAAGGATCCAGTATTCGTCCAAAGCGTTCCTAAATTGGTGATGTCAAGAAACCGTTTTGAACTTCTATTACGAATGCTCCATTTCGTGAACAACGAAAATGCAAATATTGAAGACCGCTTGTATAAAATTAAACCAATTATTCAGAAACTGAAAGAAAATTATGCGAAATATTATAATTCGCCAGAAATGGTATGTATTGATGAGTCAATAATACCATTTCGTGGTCGTGTCGTTTTTAAGCAATATATAAAACAAAAACGGCACAGATATGGCGTAAAGGTGTTCAAGCTTTGCTTCAAACCGGGATATACCTATAATTTTGAAATTTATTGCGGTCACCAACATGGGAAGGAGAAAACTACACCGAAGACAGTTGCTGTGTCACTTTGTGAAAACATTTTTGATAAGGGGCATACCTTATGTGTTGATAATTGGTATACCAGCATTGACTTGGCCCAAAAGTTTCTTGCTAGAAATACCCACGTAATAGGGACAATTAGATCAAATCGACGTAGAATATCCAAAGAAGTGGTTCAAAAGAAATTGCGACGAGGAGAAATATTTGCCAAAGAAAATAGAGATGGAATCACGTTAATGAAATGGAAGGACAAACGGGATGTCTTGATGTTATCTACGAAACACTCTATAGAGACGGTTACTGTTAGGAAAAACGGATCTGATAGGGTTAAACCGAAACTCGTATTTGATTATAATGATGCTAAGAGTTCCGTCGATATTTCGGACCAAATGACTGCGTACTGTAATCTATTACGTAAGACCTTAAAATGGTATAAAAAAGTAGCGCTTAAGTTTTTCCTAAACACATCTGTTGTAAACGCTTGGATTTTATATAATACTCGGCATCACGAATCTGTATCAATACTAGAGTTTAGAAAAAAATTAGTAAATTATTTGTGTTATTGTGAAGATGATAACAACAATTTGACTCCTAAACTTACAACAAGGTATAGAAAAAGACACGAAATACAAAAGAAAGCGGGCAGAGCGGAGACTGTTAGAAAGCGCTGCACTTCCTGTTACAAAGAAAATGTTAAAAAATTCGGCACTGAAGTTGCGCGACAGAAAACCAAAAGAGTAGTGACGTTCTGCAGTGATTGCCCGAACGAACCGTTTTTATGCAGC
>NW_026098972.1:0-2111 GCF_021464435.1 Cataglyphis hispanica | reverse complement strand
AAAATTAATTTATTTATTTCTTTAATAAAAAATTTAATTATTTATGAATAAAAATTTATTAAATTTAATTAAAATATCACTTTTAAACCTTCCTACACCTGTAAATATTTCTTATTGAAGAAATTTTGGATCTCTATTAGGAATATTCTTAATTATTCAAATTATTAGAGGATTTTTCTCGTCCATACATTATTATTCTAATACTATAATAGCTCTTTCCAGAATTATTCATATTATTCAAAATGTCAAATTAGGACGATTAATTCATAATATTCACATTAATGGAGCATCAATATTCTTTATTTGTATATACTTACATATTAGACGAGGATTATATTACAATACTTATAAGTTAAAATATACATGATTAATTGGTGTATCAATTTATCTTTTATCTATAGTTACAGCCTTCCTTGGTTATGTACTTCCTTGAGGACAAATATCATTCTGAGGAGCAACTGTAATTAAAAAATCTTGTTTCTACAGTTCCTTATATCGGAAATCTAATAGTTCAATGAATTTGAGGAGGATTTTCAGTTAATAATGCTACATTAAATCGATTCTATTCCCTTCATTTTATTTTACCTTTTATAATCTCAATAATAGTAATATTACATCTATTCTTTCTTCACGAAACAGGATCCTCAAATCCCCTTGGAATTAATAGAAACTTGTATAAAATTCCCTTTCATATCTACTTTACTATAAAAGATATAGTAGGATTTAGAATTTTTCTCTTTTTATTTTGAACTATTAACCTTGAATACCCATATATTTTTGGAGATCCAGATAATTTTATCCCTGCTAATCCTATAGTTACCCCTGTTCATATTCAACCTGAATGATACTTTTGCTTATGCAATTTTACGTTCAATCCCTAATAAATTAGGAGGAGTAATTGATCTTTTATCCTCTATTATTATTTTATATTTCCTTCCATTAATTAATATAAAATTTGACTCAATAATATTCTATCCTTTAAATCAATTAATATACCGAATTTTTATTAACACATTTATCCTACTAACATGAGCAGGAGCACAAATTATTGAATATCCTTATGTTACAATTAGACAAATTCTATCTTACATTTATCTTTTTATTTTTTTTTCTCTTATATTTTAATAAAAATATTAGATAAAATTCTATTTAATAAAATTTAATACAATTACCCATTTTAAATAAATCATATATATATATATATATATATATATATATATATATAAACATGAATATAAATATAAATAAAGATATAGATATAAATATATATATAGATATAAATATAGATATACAGGGTGCATCAAAACAAGTATAGTGACCTTAAAGGATCGTATTCCTGAATGAATTCTAACACGATTTTTTCTTGACGAAAAGTTGATCTGAAGCTTAGCTTTTAAATTATAAAAGGAAATAGTGAGCGAATTACGGGACGGGTAGATATGGTAGGCAGGGGCGGCGCAACTTACCATTCTTTGCAGGCGCTTACGCGAGGCGCTCGCTACAGCTGACTCGAGCGCTACAGCGTACCCATCCCGTAAATCGCTCACTATTTCCTTTTTTAATTTAAAAACTAAGCTTCAGACGAAATTTTCGTAAAGGAAAAATGATCTTAGAAATCATTCAAGAATACGATTTTTTAAAAACAAACGATTGTTCTAAATCACCCCGTTACAGCACTCGAACAGCTGTTTGCTATACGCGATAAGTATGTGTGTGTGTGTCCATGTATGAGAACGTGTACGCGTATTACATACATACATACACTTTTACACACATACACACACAACACTCTCTCTCTCTCTGTCTCTCTCTGTCTCTCTCTCTCTCTCTCTCTCTCTCTCTCTCTCCCCCTCTTTCTCGCTCTCTAATGCTGTTTGCTTGCTCGCTCGCTCGTTCGCTCACTCACTCATTCACCCTCTCACTCGTTCACTCACTCACTTATTCTTACCTTGTAGAGATTCTTCATAAATAAAATAATTAAACAAATAATTGCTGCACGGCAGCGAATAGCACGAGTTTTCTATCGATTATTTTGTATCGATACATTTACATTTTTACACTCACGCACTGAATCGATAAGTTGATTAACGATTATAACGATTATGACGATC
>NW_026098971.1:0-2118 GCF_021464435.1 Cataglyphis hispanica | reverse complement strand
GAGATGTTCATCCTACTATTAGACAGCAACGATATAATCGAGCTTACCACCGAGATTGCGGTTTAACCCGAAGACGATCGTGCTGACATTTCGGTCGCTACGTGAACCGAGTGTGGGAGAGACTGCTCTAACATATAAGAGCGAACTCGGAAGTACGGTGCTACCGTCGATGCCTAGAATACTACAATCGTTCCTTGCAACGAACATACATCGACGGACCGGCACCGCTCATTAAGGATTACGGCGAATGTAATTCTCGAAGCGGAACGGTGTAACCGTGATATCGGCGATGCGATTATTATACAGAGCGATAAACGCGCTGCCCTTCGAGCTACACATACCAGGCTGTCAATTCTGCATGCCATCTCGCAAAGAGACTCACGCGAGGCGATCAAGGCGGATAATATGTTAGACGCGGCCTGCCGCGAGCACGACATACTCGCGAAACGGCGATCTCGCTGATCGAGCGCTCGCCGAGAGTGCGTATCGCGGCGAGCGATTCGACCTTAGGCGAGAGATCCGCTGCGATGGCCGTATGGATCGCAAGGATCAAGAAAGAAGAACGGTCGCTACGAAGAAACGAACGCTTCCCGTAGTGAAACGCGGCGGCTTTTTGCCTCTGTTACCATTGCTGGGAGTTTTCGGCTGGAGGAGCAGCGGGAATCGTGAAAGCGGTGAACGATGATAAAGCGGCGCGACGGAAGGTCGCGATTTGTGGTCGCGGGACAAGGGCCGCGCCTTACAAATGTGGAAGCGGTGCATCTTCGACGAGAAAAAGAGCAAGCGTTAAAAAAAACTTCGTGCAAGGCGCTAGGGATTCTTCCATCCGTCGGCGTAATGACGGACGACAGTTGAATCGCGCCGCGATACTCTCACGTGTGCGTCACTTCAGAGGCGTGTTTATACGCGACGCTTCTCCGGCGTGAGTGCGCCGTAACGAGAGCGGTATCGTTAATTTAGACGACGCGTTGAGGTCGGGCACTCATTGGGTGGCATATGTGAAGAGAGGCGACGACGCGACCTACTACGATAGTTTCGGCAGTCTTCGTCTGCCGCGCGAACTCGAACGATATCTCGGACGCGGTACGACTATTCGACACAATCGTAGCTCTCAACAAACGAGCGATCAGAGCATCTGCAGACAATACCTGAGATTTCTCCGAGAGGTCGATTGGAAAAATTTTTGACTATAACATCAGATCGTTGGTCGATCGAGGGCGCTTATCGATTATGTCGCTGATTCTCACGCTATCCGGACGAAGCAGCGATCTCACGGCGAGCTATTTTCCGCCTTTGGATCTGAGCGATGGCGATTACGAGTTAGGTCTCACTAATTGCGAGACCTACAACACGATACCGTAAATTCTGCGAATAAAAAAAATTTTCTTCGACGATAACGACGGAGTTATTGTGATTGCCGTCGGATCTTACGAGTTAAACGCTCTAAACGCGTATCTAAAAGCCACGATTCGTCGCAAACGGCTAACGAAAAAAAAGGAGCGAAAGCGAGGCGAGGGCAAAGAAGAACCGGAAACCGAGACAAGCACGATAATTACATATACAACGACCGCGATGACAATTTTTTTGATGATGACAAAAACGGTGAGAAGAGCAAACGCACCATAGAGCTTCGCAGAAACGATAACACCATGAGAAGCAAGATCAAGTGCGTATTGGATAAATTTTACTAAACCCGACAATATCAGTTCGTTATTAGGCTTCTCGTCTCATATACTACAACCGAATGAATAGTATGCTTTCGATAAACCGGTAAATTATGGCCGTTGACATTATTCGCGTAGAGTGCAACGTCACGACAGGAGCGTATCATAACGACAAATCTGCGCACACCATACACGAATTCGCACCGAACGTCCCGCACGGGTATAAAGTATCGGAAATCCCCGCGGATTTACCTCCCGATCGTCGTGCGAATCATATCCGATATAACCATGCGTCGTGGACTAGAACGGAGAGTCGATCGATTTTCGAGGCGAGGAGATAACGATTTGTCTACGACAAAGGGAGACGCGCGCGATGCTCGTCGTGAACAAGTCGAACGCAAATAACACTCCCACCGTCGCCGTAATGGCCCTAGATGCGAAGAGGAGGAAGGGA
>NW_026098970.1:0-2123 GCF_021464435.1 Cataglyphis hispanica | reverse complement strand
GATCAAGGGGGTGGGCGACTCCGATCTTGAATGGGTAGAGAGAGGTGGAGGAGAAGTAACGGGGGTAGGGGAGCGAGGAGTGTCGGTAGTGGCTATGTTTGTGTTGATATTAACGTTAACATTGCCTAAGGTACTAGTTTCCGCCTGAGCCCGAGCCAACCTCTTCCTAAGCCGTCTATTTCGACGGTTACGCGCACGCTTCACCGACGCACGGGAGGATCGTTTCCTATTTGCTCCTTCCACTGAAGGAGGATATAATAATAAATAAAAATAAAAAAAACGGTTTGGAGATATATATATATATATATATATATATATATATATAAAGTAAATAAATAAATCCGAAATAATTCTTGGAGGTTTGCAACAAACTTGGTAGTTAATAGAAAGGGAGAGTGAGAGAGCGAGAGAGTCACGGGTAGCTCCGCAAAACGCGGACGACCCAGAATAACTGAATAATGAGAGAGAGATATTATAAGAGAGTCACGGGTAGCTCCGCAAAACGCGGACGACCCTTGGTAACTGAATAATAAGAAAGAGATAATAAGAGAGTCACGGGTAGCTCCGCAAAACGCGGACGACCCTGAGTAACTGTATAAAAGAGAGTGAGAGAATCACGGGTAGCTCCGCAAAATGCGAACGACCCTTGGTGATTGATAAAGAGAATGAGTGAGAGAGTAAGAGAATCACGGGTAGCTCCGCAAAACGCGGACGACCCTTGGTGATTGATAATGAGAGTGAGAGAAAGTCAGAGAGAGAAAGAGTGAGAGAATCACGGGTAGCTCCGCAAAATGCGAACGACCCTGGGTGACTTATAAAGAGTTTCGGAAGTATGGGAAGTACAATAGAAATGTAATAATAATAATTTACTTTTAATAAATAATTCTAAATTGTTAATAATCGATATAATAGGATTTTGAGTAAGGTTTAGTCGGATGGTTAACCAAGAATTATTTTAGATTAATTAGTTGAAGAGTTTAAGCACTTACTACTTGTTGAGTGCGATGATACTTGACTTGAGAAAAATAACGTGATCGACCCTGTAGATCTTGGCTCTCGAGCTCGTCGGGTGGAGGTTGACTTCCTCAGTATTCGCAATAAGGTTGTTGATTGGTTCGCACAGTCTTTATAACACTAAACGCACTATAAAATCTTAACTCGGAATACACTGAGGATAGGAATCGGTTCACGATAAAGTCTTGGGTCCTTAAGGTAATTATATGTCGCAAAATCTTTTTCGCGAGGACACGGGACTCTTCGCGCTATATTCTCGACCGAGTATAAGGAGACTGCCCGAAAGACTGATAACTTTTTAGAACGTTAGAGAGGGCGTCGCGTGGTCTTGTCCGACGTTTATTAAGCCCTTTTGTTCCTCCTCTCCATTGGTTTGTTAATCTATTTTAACGAATAGTTGTTTCTAATCACGCCCTCCGATTTTTCCTAGGGCGTTGCTCTAGATTCTTAGATCATAGGTATTGGTGAAGATCTTCGTTGAGTTTTGACCAATGGAGAGTAGTTGCTATCGGGTGAGGGTGAGGCTTTCGTTTTACGGATTGAGTCATGCTCAGTTCGCAGTAATCACCTAGGTTGACATTTTATTTGAAATTTATGATAAACATATAACATAAGCGGGTGGTCTGATAATCGAGCGCGCGGCGTCGAGTGTCGCGAGTCTCAACTCCGGATCATCAGTGGATCATTGTTTTTGTGCTCTGTTTATTTTTTGTTTAAAATTCTTAGGTCTGATATCCTAACTCGAGCTCGAGTATCTCGCTGTCTGTTTGTCATGGTTTAAAATTTCTAGTGCTTGACTATCTGTTATTTTTTGTTTAAAAATTCCGAGCCTTTAGAGTGAGTTATAATGTTTAAATTTATGGATCTGTTTTTATACTTGACTTTCGACAGCGAGATTACACAGTCTCGCTTTTCAGACTTCGCCTGTTTATTCTTTCTGTCGGACGTAGACTATTTCTTAGAACGTAATTTATGTCACTAACAAATCTTATGTCATTAACGAATTTTCGATGAAAGAAAACAATCATGCAGTCTCTTGGACGCAATAATTTATATATTAGTATATATATAAAAAAAGAAACATTCATGAAGTCTACCGGACGTAACAG
>NW_026098969.1:0-2144 GCF_021464435.1 Cataglyphis hispanica | reverse complement strand
TAATGTATATTCAGTGTAATAAAACAAATATTATTTAATTAAAAAGCATTATTCCAAATAATAATTATTTTACGTCAAACAATATGGTTTAAAACAACTAAACTATTTAATTTTTATTCAATAAAATAATGTATAAAATTATGTTATATGAAATGTTATAATTATGATTTTATAACGAAACAAATATAAATGAAACAAATAGATGTTTTAAGTATAAAGAAATCTTTTTCTCTGTGCATGTAGGGTATATATATATCACCGTATATATATATACAATAATAATTATATCACCGTATGCGGGTTAGCCTGAGTAGAAAAGTTCTATACTATTTTGCGATTTTTGCAATAATTAAAGGGAAATTAATTTTAAAACATCTGTAAATTTGCGCGAATATAAGCGCGTGGCGAGAAAAGAGATTTTAGGCCCAATTACACACATGTTATTTTAGCTTTAAGTGAAATTTAAGACTTTTAACTTAGTAATAAACAATATTAATTGGCTTTGGACTTTACATATTACTATACATTATTTAATAATTGATTAACTTATATTTTATAACACTTTTCTCTTTTATTATAATGCATACTCGTTTTCTGATCAAATTTGATCCTTATTTTAGCAATCATTTATATGGGCAGCATAAGTACTGATTTTTTTAAGAATCTTAACTCTTAATTGTTTGAAATAGAAAATACAACAAATTTTAACAAGATGCATCGTACTTTGATTTATTAATTCATTTGAATATTCAAAATATGTATATCCGATAAAATTCTACGTGCTAATTTAAATTAAATGAATAATTTGTAACGATGCATCCCCCCATCGTTCCCGACGGAAGTCTGCCGCCCGGCGAACACCAGCCGGGCAGGGGCAGAGGCGCTTAGCGCCCATTTTTAAATACGAAAACAATGTTTATGACAAACACCGCCGTTAGTGTTTGTCATAAACAAACCGAGCACCGAACGTTTCCGGCGAATGCCGATCGCCGAACGCGCGCTGCCGGAGGCCCGCGTCGTCTCTCCCACCCCGAGGGGGATGCGAACGGCGCGGGTGTCACGATCGCTCCGGTAGGGTATAAAAAGCCCTACCGAACCCCAGGCAGCACCAGACCGGCACCTGAATCCGCTCGAGCAGTACGCTCCGAGACAAATCCAGAAACCGATCCTCAACGTCTATAGACAGTGGCCCGGAGGTTGACGAGTTCGCAGCCTCCGTCGAGCATTCTCGACCATCTGCTCTAGAAACGACTCCAGTCTAAAAACCGTCCGTACAGGACAGAGAGTGGACGAGTTCGCCGCTTTCCTCGAGGATTCTCGAGACCTTACGATCCGACCATCCGACCGTCCGGACTCCACATCCCACGATTCTCTCTGGGAACACGCGCCGCGTCACCGACGCCGACGCATACACCCGACTGCAGGCCTGACACCCTGCAGTCCGCGCCGAACACCCAACCGCATATAATACGCGCCGTAACTCGCGTATCTCGCACCATATCACCGTGCGAGATATCGTAAGGCTATCCTTACCGCGCGCACCCCGCACCTACGGGCTCGCAACAACAACACGCGCCCGTCTCACCGCACGCGCCACGCGCCCCGCGCCACGAGCCGGGCCTTTAACTAGACGCGCAAAAACATCGTCTAGACCCGCGTCACAACATCACGCTCGCATTCTTGTAGTAATACAAATACTATTGTATCGATTCGTATCATTGTAACAGCTGACTATTGCCATCGAGTGGCAAATAAAACGACGTACCTTTTACCTAACGTCTCGTAATTGTGCTTCAAACCCCTTCACGAATCCTGATCCCGATTGCGCTGTCCGCGCCCACGAACCGCACATGAAGCGGCCCGTTACAAATTTATTTAAAAAAAAAATAGATTATTTATTTAATTTAAATTAACCCGTGGAAATTTATCGGATATACATATTTTGAATATTCAAGTAAATTAATCAAAGTACGATGATGCAACAATATATTTCAATATTGCAACACGCACTTTTTTCGTTTCAAAGAAATACATTTAATAAATCATATATCTCTTTTATTAAATTATAATATGTAAAACTACTATATAAACTGTAAAGCATCAAAAATTATGTTACTTGATTTGAATAATAATATGTAAGTACT
>NW_026098968.1:0-2169 GCF_021464435.1 Cataglyphis hispanica | reverse complement strand
GGTTGTTTACGACAAACACCATTGGTGTTTGTTATTGTTTTAAAAATAGGGCGCTAAGCGCCTCTGCCCCTGCCCGGCTGGTGTTTGCCGGGCGGCAGACTTCCGACGGGCGACGTGTCGGGAACGTTGGGGGGATGCATCGTTACATGGTAAAGTAAATATGAAAGGGGATTTTATATAAATTTCTATTAATTCCAAGGGGGTTAGAAGATCCAGTTTCATGGAGAAAGAATAAATGTAATATTACTATTATAGAAATTATAAAAGTGAATGGAATAAAATCGATTTAATGTAGCATTATTAACTGAAAATCCTCCTCAAATTCATTGAACTATTAGATTTCTGATGTAAGGAATTGTTGAGACAAGATTAGTAATACAGTTGCTCCTCAAAATGATATTTGTGCTCAAGGAAAGACATAACCAAGGTAGGCTGTAGCTATCGATAAAATATAAATTGATACACCAATTAGTCATGTGTTTTTTAATTTATAGCAATTGTAGTATAATCCTCGTCTAATATGTAAGTATATACAAATAAAAAATATTGATGCTCCATTAATATGAATATTATGAATTAATCATCCTGATTTTACATCTTGAATAATTCTAAAGAAAGCTATTAAAGTATTTGGGCAATGGTGTATAGATAAGAAAAAGCCTCTAATAATTTGAATAATTAAAAATATTCCTAATAGTGATCCAAAATTTCATTAATAAGAAATATTTGCGGGTGTGGGGAGATTTAATAATAAAATTTTAATTAAATTTATTAAATTTTTAGACATTGATTATAAAATAAGAAAATTAACTTTTACTTTTTAAAATAAAAAATAAATTAATAAAATTTTCGTAAAGAAGAAATAGATTTTAATGAGCAAATTTTAATAATAGAAAATAGAGTAATTAATAGATAAAATATTGCAATAGTAATATTTCTAAAAGAATGTTTGTATAGGTATAAAATATTTTGAAAGTTTATTTCGTTTGTGTTTATAAATTGATTAATTTCAGAATAATTATATTTTTTTGTGTGAGAATAAAGATTATATTTAGATTTTCAGTTAAAAAAAAATTAGTAAATTGATAATAAAAGATATAAATAAAAATTTATTTAATTTAAAATTAATTTGTTCATTAGAAATTAGTCTAGAGAAATAAAGAAAGATAATTAATAAACCTCTAATTATAATTAAGAATAATATAATAGAATAGAATATAATATATAATAGAATATAAATAATTTGATTTTCATGTAGATAAATTTAAACAAATAAATGATCTATAAATTAACAGAATAATTATTATAATAATTGGATGAATAATTAAAATATTAGATATTAAAATAAATATAATTCTAAAAATAATTAATAAAATAAAGATATTTATAAATAAAAATTCTTTGTTCATATATATATATATATATATATATATATATATATATATATATGTAATTTCGATTGAGACAAAAATTCAAGCTTAATTTTGATTCAAATAATAAATATATATACATTAACATTAAATATATATATGGCACTTTAAAAGTATTCTTATAAACATAAAATCATAACCTTTATAGTAGCCGTTTGCCATATTATCTTTTTTAAAGTGACTATATATAACAATAGGGAACTAAAATATATATATATATATATATATATATATATATATATATATATAACAATATGGCATTAAAAATATTTTTATAAACATAAAATCAGTCTTTATAATAACTGCTTGCTATATTATCTTTAAAAAAAAACATTGTTAAGATAAAAGAATTTATTAATTTTTAATTTATTATATTTAATTTATTAATTTTATTAATTTTATTGCTTATCATATCATATGTTTCAAAATAAAGAATGTTTTTCAATATATTACGTAAATAACACAGTGCAACATACAATATCATGTGAATGGCTACCAAATAAAAATATTAAAAATTTTTATTTGATGTCGTGTGATATTGTGTGTGATTACACTGTGTAACTTGGTGGAAAACATCAAAAATGTTAATTCATACTTAATATTTGTTATAAATGTTACGCATATAAGTTATAATTTTATTTTATGTTCTTGTTGTGATGAGATTGTTTAAATACGTATAAATTTAAGTTTATGTGAGTATACTGTTATTTTAATTTATCAGTTTTTATGTATAAGAATT